>NW_024962277.1:2442490-2550094 GCF_019238085.1 Lagopus leucura
GATGGATGGATGGATGGATGGATGGATGGATGGATGGATGGATGGATGTGTGCCTACAGCACAGATACACGCCTGTATGACTACTCTGGGTTACATGTATGTATTTGTGCTGTGTTTATGTGCATAAGAAGAGCGTGGAGAAAGCGGGGAGGGAGGGGGGAGGAAGAGGGGAGGACAGGCGGTCTTCTACCAGACTCTGTGCAGCTACACTGTATTTAAATCCTATCCTGATAAATCTGTATTCCTGTTCTCTACCATCTCTCAGGAGCTCCACAGAGCTCACACACGGATGCCCCCAGGTCCCCTTTGTATCTGTGTGCTCCTTCTCACCCGCGGCAATCTGCCCACTACACCCGGCCCCACTGAGGGCTGAGTTCGGCCCCAACTCAGCGCAGCAGTGTCCCGGGGGCTGCAGGCCCCCCCCCGCCCCCCCAAGGGGCTGTGCGTCCATCCCAGCGCTGTGCTCCCTCGGGGGGGCTCTGCGGGGTATGGACACTCCCATAGGGAGGCCTCGCGCGGGGACCGTGCGTGGCCAGGGGGAGGGAAGGTCCGGGGAGCGCGGGCTGGCGGCGGGGGGCGAGGGCAGGGAAATGGCGGAGCAGTGCCGGGAGAAGGGGAGGTGACGCCGAGGCGGTGCGGGCGCGGCGAGCGTGGGCAGGGGCTGACTGCGGGCTTGTGCGCGCGTGTGCGCGCATGTGTGAATGCGGGGCGCGCACACGTGTATGGGCGTGGGGGTGCGGCACAGCCTCGTGTGGGCTCCCGGGGGGAAGCGTGTTCTCCCCGCGCCGCCATAGCTCCTGGCTCGGCTGCGTTGGGGGCACACGGATCCCCCCACCCCCGCGCTTCCCCAGGAGTTGAAGCAGAGGCCCCCCGCCCTCAGGCCCAGCCCTGCGGTCGATTCGCGTTCCTTCCCCGCCCTCGCCACCCCGAGCTTCGGTTCGCAGCTGGAATTTGCCGGGGGGGTGTATTACGAGGCGGACCCCTCGTAGCACCGCTGCTGCCCCCCGCCCCCCCGTCCTTCGCGCTGATACCCACCCCTCTGGGGGCCCCGTCCGGGCGGCAGCGCGGTGGGGGGCGGTGGGGGGGCGGCCCCCTCCGCCTGGGCGGGGACCCCCGGCGTCGGCTAGGCGGCTCCGCGCTGCAGCCGGTGGCCGCGGGAGGGCGTTCCCTGTGTTAGTTCCCCGCGGGAACCAGGGCCCAGCGCCTCCGCCACCGCCCCCCGCCGCCCCGCAACGCTCTCCGCTCGCGGCGGCCCCTCTCCGGCCGCGGACGGCGGCGGAGGGGCGGCGCGGGGTGGCCGCCGCAACGTCCCAGCCTCCGTCGCATCTAGTGCCCCCCTCCTCATACCCATCGCCGCGCCGGGCGCGCCCCCCAAATCGCTGCGGAGGGCGGCGGGAGGGGGCCGCGGAGGCAGTGGTGTGTGGGGAGGCGGCGGGGCGGGGGGCGCGGCGCGGGCGGAGCGGGGCGGGGGGCGCCGGCGGAGGCGCAGGAGCCCCACGGAAGGGCCCCAAGAAGCACAAGTGGGAGCTGGCGGCGGACCAGGCTGTTGTTGTTCTCAACGCGGTCCGCCCAGCGCCCATATAAGGGAGGCGAAGGCGCCCGCCCCGCCAGTGCGCGGCGGCGGCGCGGAGCGGAGCGGAGTCGGAGAGCAGCGCGCAGGGCCCGGGCCCCGCCACGCCGCGGCCGCTTGTGCCCGCCCGCTTCCCGCCTCCGTCCCGCGGCCCCCGGCACCATGTCGGTGGAACTGGAAGAAGGCGATCTGCCCCTGACCGAGGCGGAGGAGGCGCCGATCTCCGCCGAGAAGAAAGCGGCCTCTAAGAAGGCGAAAGCCGGCGGTTCTTCGTTATCGCCATCGAAGAAAAGAAAGAACAACAAGAAGAAGAACCAGCCGGGCAAGTACAGCCAGCTGGTGGTGGAGACCATCCGCAAGCTGGGCGAGCGCAACGGCTCCTCGCTGGCCAAGATCTACAACGAGGCCAAGAAGGTGGCGTGGTTCGATCAGCAGAATGGGCGCACCTACCTGAAGTACTCCATTAAGGCGCTGGTGCAGAACGACACGCTGCTGCAGGTCAAGGGCACCGGCGCCAACGGCTCTTTCAAGCTCAACAAAAAGAAGCTGGAGGGCGGTGGGGACGGGGCCGCGGGCGGCGGCGCGCATAGAGCCCCCAGGAAGGCGGCGGCCGCCGCGTCCCGGCGGGCGGAGAAACCCGCGGGCAAGAGCCAGAAGGCCGAGAAGAAATCGCACAAGAAGGGAGCGGGCGGCGCGGCGGCCAGGAAGGACAAAGCCAAGAAGGCCGCTAAGAAGGGAGCCGCGTCCCCCGGGGGCAAGAAGGTGAAGAAGTCCGCGAAGCCCAAGGCGCTCAAGGGCCGGAAGGCATGAGGGGGGGCGCGGCGCGGGGGGCGCTCCCCGCCCGGACTGGGGGGCGCGGGGCAGGCTGCTCTGCGGGCGGACTCCGGGGGGCCGCTCCATGTGCCCCATCCCCCTCCGTCTCGCCTCGTTTTTCCTCCCCGCTCCTCCCGCCCGCCCGCCTCTTTCCGATCGCTCCCTTTTGTTTTCGGCCGCGCCCCTCCCCGCTCGCAGGCTCTTTCGGATCACCCCCGGCCCCTCTCCCCGCCGCCTCGCGGGGCTTTTTCCCGCCCGGTTTCCATAGCAGCCGCTCGGCGCCCCCGCTGCCCCCGCGCCACGTGGGCCGGCGCTCACCGCCCCCCTCCTCGCCCCGCCCGCCTGGCGCGCCGCTCCTGCTCGCGGCCATTCGAAAAGCCACGGCGCCCCCTATTGGCTCCCGGCCCCCGGCGCCATGGCAACCGCCCGTTAGGCGCCAATTGGCTCCCGCGGCGTCTGGCGCTCTTAAAGGGCCCGCGCTTCCGAGCGGCCCCCGGCGGTGGGGGTGGGGGTTCCCGGCCTGGCGGTCAGGTCGCGCCTTAATGGCCTTTAATTTTGGTTTTGTTTTTTTTTTTCTTTTTTTGTAAACGTTTTTGGGGTTGGGTTTCGTTATGTTTTTTGAGGGTGGGAGACTTTTTTTTTTTTTTTTTTTTTTTTTTTTTTTTTTTTTTTCCAATTTGACGTCGTTTCAAATAAATTGATAAAAAACTCGGAGCGGTGGTGATGTGCTCCCTGCAGGCTCCGGGGGCTGCGGCACCGCACGAAAGGCATCGGGGATTTCCCCAGGCGGGAAGAGAGGCCCGGCCCGCAGCTGTCATTGGCAAAGCGCCTGGAGCAGCGAGGGGGGGGCTCAGCGGTGCAGCATCACCCCTAGCGCAGCTCGAGGCCTCCCGGGGCTCCATCACCCCCCCCCCCTCACTGCCTGGCACCGCACGGATGCATCTCCCCCAGGAGCTGCAGTTGCGTGCAGGCACCGATGGCTCCGTTGGCATCGGTGCAGAGTGAGCCGCCCCTCCATCGGCTGTGCCTATTTATAGCTCGCAGCAGGGAGGTTGCATAAAGCTCTGCCGGGGATCTGGGCCATGTTGTTCCACTGGGTCCTCCGGAGCTCAGCCCTGTGAGACACCTCCCAACTCCTGCACCATGAACATGGGGGGGCCGGGGCAGCAGGAGGGGCGGTGGGGTCACGCTGCACCTCAAGGAGCTGCTGCACGGGTATGAAGCCGGTATCCCCACGGTGCCCAGTATCTGATGGCCGGCAGCAGGGCGAACAGAGATGTGTGAATTCTGGGAGGCTCTCCAGGTCTGCGTTCAGGATGCAGCTGCTGGGTCAGGCAGGCACAGTCACACCGAGGCTGGCTATCTGCCAGCCGTCTCAGATGCTGGGAGAGCTGCTGCACTCGGCGCAGAGCTGCAGTTGTCTCCTCAGTCAATAGATGACACTGCAGGTTTTGGAGGAGCAGAGGGAATGCCATCACCGAGCTGGTTGGCCTCAGGCAGGAGGAGAGCCACACTCAAAGGTTCTTGCAGTTCCCTGGAGCAGGCTGTGTGCCAGCAGCAGGGTATCCCTGCTTCCTCCTCCTGTGCTGCCTACAGCAGTGACCCTTCATGCACACTGCTGGGCAGACAGGGATAGAAATAGATAAAGCACTGCTGACATTCCTGAGAAGTGCAGTGCAGAGGCAAAGGGGAGTGGAGCCCAAGCCCAGACAGCAAAGGGCAGACAGAGGCGATGCTCTGTGCCCCAGCACACCTTGCTGGCCCAGCCAGAGCCCTGGGGCAGAGGGGCTGGCAGCGTCCTGCTGCCCAGCTCAAGACTACTGGAGCCATGGTGTCTCTGTGCAATCCCACGGACGCTGCCAGCCCCAAGGGCCTGCCTCTGGGGGCAAAGCCAGGACTCCCAAGGGCAGGCAGCTCCAACCTCACCCCAAGAGGACAGCAGCAAGGTCCAGCTCTGCGGTATGAAGGCAGAGAGCTTTTGCAGCACAGAGAAGCTCAATTTCCATGTTCCTGCACCCATCTCCCCCTCGGGCTGCAGTGTGCCCAAGGGGAGGCAGTGGAGGAGAGAGCCCTGCAGTCCCCAGCTCTCCTCACAGAGAAGCAGAGGCTGATGTGCAGACTTCGAGGCTTGCACGACCTCAGAAGCTCCACGTAGTTGAGCCCAGCACCGTTTCTGAGTTCAGCTGCTCTGGTGCCGTGAGGCATCCAGCTGTACCCGGAGCTGCAGCTCTGGACGTCTGTCCCAGCTGCTTGATGAAGATTGTATGGAATCCAGGTGCTCCCAGTGGTCACACTGCTGTTCAGATGTGAAGATGAGGAGACACCACAGGCTGAGCCCTTCAGTAATGCTAGGCTGGACAGACGGGATTTCCTTTCTGTCTGCCAGCAGCCAGGCTTTCCCAGGCTATCATTCATGCGGCTGGCAGTGCCCAGCTCTCACCCAGCTGCCAGGGGTGCACATCCACCCACAGCTCCAGTTACAGCTGCAGCATCTCCCCATCACCTCAGCCACCGGCAGTCAGGGGATGACCACAGTTGCTACTGAGCTGCTCAGCCCCAGGCCTGCTATGCAGCACTCAGCCAGCCCAACACACCCCTGTGCCCTGCCCTGCCCCGGGGAACCTGCTGTGCAGCACTCACTGGGCAGCACTTAAAGGCCAAAGAAAGGACAGCTGTTTCTTTGCTGAGTCCAGCAGCTCCAGTCCTGACCCACACCTTGGAATGCACACCTCAGACCCGGCCAAACCCTAACCCTGACTGTGAGGGAAGCTTCCTACAGCCTTTCTCCCCCAGCCAAGCATGAGGGTATGCGGCAGCTCTGGCTTGCTGTGCCATCACAGCAGTAACCCACGAACACTCAAGAAAGGAAGAGGGTGTCAGAGTAAACATCCCCCATTACACACAGGCCTCCACCCACCCCCATCTGTGTCAGCTGTTCCCATCAGACCTCCAGAAGCTCATTCAGTGCCTTGAGCATCTCCAGCAGAGACTGGGGGAAGGCTCCAGGTGCAGCTTCATTCTGCTCTGCTGCTCCCAGCCCAGGGGCCCCACACGCTCCCAGGCACCACTGACAGAGTGAGAAAGAAGAAAGCAGCAGAAAGAAGAGCTGGGGAAGGGTTTTACCTGCCCCTAGGGTGAGTGGAAAATGGTATGTAGGAGATAAGTGCATGCACAGGTGCTAGGCTAGATCTGGTCCTTTCTGCTCAGGGAAAAGCAAGCCCGGACAGCCAGCTTCCTCACAGCCTGCTCCTGCAGCCCACTACCAGCTAGAGCAGACTTGGTGTGGTGACAAGACAGCACATTCAACAGCATTCAACAGGGAACCAGTTTAATCAAATATTGGGTTTGCACCATTCTTTTCAGTATGACAAGTTCTGCATTTTCTAATACAAAGCACTCAGTTGTACAGAACGCTGGTCCTGAAGGATAGGAGGGAGAGAACAAGACGTGGGTGCAGACACGTTACCCACCCCCCACAGCAGCACACGTGGGGAGAAAGCCCACGGTCCCCATACAGCAGGGAGCCGTGCTGCAGCAGGGCACACAGCCAGCTGCTCCCACCCCATCTCCCCCCATCCCGAGATCAGGGTAGCACAGCATAACCAGGGGACATCTGCACCACGTGAGCACACCAAAAGTGCCGCTTCCACATCCTCCAGCAGAGCACAAAACCCCTCCCTTGAAGCAGCAGGCACACATCCAGCTTCATCTGCTCTAGGTGAGCACAGTGCCAGCGCCAGGCTAAGGTACTTCACTCACTAGGGTAACAGCAGAAGCAATAGGCTGAACACATGCTACTTACAGCACATAAATAGAAGCTGCTCATTTTACTCAGAAAAACAAGAGAAAAACAAGAGGTCGTGAAGGTCTGCAGTCCAATTGCCCAGACAGCGCCGCATGCACGTGACGATGGGCCTCCATGGCAGCAGGCTGCACTAGGCAGTGAGGAACACTGTCAGCACATCAGCCATTCCTGGTGTCACGGGACAGCCCTGTGAGCCTACATTATCCACGGCCATTCAGCACATACAGCTCGAGCTAGGAACAGGCTTCAGCACAAACTGTACTGTTGGTGCTGTTGTTCTATAAAGAAACATTAATCCACAGAACGTTACACATAACAGACAGCATCATCACTTTATTTCTCAGAACCAGAAACGGTGTTGAACAAACAGAAAGACACAGCATGTCATTTTTGGAAGTGCCATCGGGGTGTGATGGAGCCGAGGGACACGGGGGGCTCCCACAGACGGGGCCGCTCCGCCAGCAGCACGGAGCCGCAGCAGAACATGGCAGCTCCCGGCGCCTGACCTTGCACTGCTCTGCGGGGATGTGACACCGGAGTGCCCCAAAGCCCCCTGAGCTGGGAGCTGCCTCTGTGGGAGAAGGGACTACCCAAAATAAAATACCTCCAAATAAATAGGACCGGAGCTTCTTAACAGTAGGAACGCACGAGCTTTAACCACGGACAGAACTAAGACTAACAGTCGCTCCTTGCTGACGGAGAAACTTCTGCTTTTCGCATTTGCCAGCCCCCCCTGCCGCAGTGCAGCGGGGATGGCACCGCTCAGGGTGTGCAGCAGCAGCAAGCCTCAGCCCCACGCCAGGGCAGCAAGGACAGCCGCGGGGGGGCTTGCAGGGCCCCAGGGCCGGTGGAGGCAGCCGGAGGTGCCCGTGTCCATCTCCACGCAGCCACAACAGTCCTCGGCAGCTCCACGCAGCGACCCAACCGCACCGCCCCGGCCCCCGCCAGCCGCACCCCCGCCATCTCCTGCAAAAACGCTTCTTCCAGAGAGTCGGGGCGGGGTAGGGGACACGAGAGGGGCTCGGCCTCGCCCGCGCTCCCCCAGCACCCCACTACAGCCCAGGCCGGGGGCCAGTGGAGAGCTGGAGGGGCACAGCCGGGGCTCACCCCCCAACCCGGGCGCAGGAGCAGGAGGGGAACCAGGTGCGGGGGGCAGCGGCGAGGAGGGGACCGGGAGAGGGGCAGCGCTCACTTCTTGGAGCTCTGCGTCTTCTTGGGCAGCAGCACGGCCTGGATGTTGGGCAGGACGCCGCCCTGGGCGATAGTCACGCCGCCCAGCAGCTTGTTGAGCTCCTCGTCGTTGCGGATGGCGAGCTGCAGGTGCCGCGGGATGATGCGCGTCTTCTTGTTGTCGCGGGCCGCGTTGCCCGCCAGCTCCAGGATTTCGGCCGACAGATACTCCAGCACGGCCGCCAGGTACACCGGCGCCCCGGCGCCCACCCGCTCCGCGTAGTTGCCCTTGCGCAGCAGCCGGTGCACGCGGCCCACGGGGAACTGCAGCCCGGCCCGCGACGAGCGCGACTTGGCCTTGGCCCGCGCCTTACCGCCGGACTTTCCGCGGCCCGACATGGCCGGCAGGCAGCGGCCGCTCGCCGCCGCCCAGGAGCGCCGCGCACAGACGGTCCCGGCGCCTGCGGGAAAACAAACGCCGTAGCAGCGAGCCGCGGGCCGGGCCGGGCCCCTCCGGCCGCAGCTGCCGCTCCTTACCGCTCCGCCGCCGCCGCCGCTCCGCCCTGCGCGCCGCCCGCCGCCGCACTGCCAGCGCTACCGTCGCCGCGGCGCGGATATCCCTACCCGGGCCTTTCCATTGGCTGCCGCCGCTGCCGGCTCCCTGCCCATTGGCTGCCGCGCCGATCCCTGATTTGCATAGGACTCGCGGCGCCCCGGCTCCGCTGCGGGCAGCACCCGGCCGGGGCGCGGCCGTTGGCTCCGCGCGTGTCCGCGGCCCTGCGGGGTCGAGCAGAGCCCGGCCGAGCCCAGACCCTCAGCCCAGCCCCGGTCCGCCCTGGGGGCTCCCTCCGGCGTTGCCCTCCCTCGGGGCCAGCAAGGGGTGCTGCCCCGCCGGTGATGACAACGCCCCTCGCTCACAGCCTGCGATCGTAACCCAGGGATGGACCGTCGAAAGCAGTCCCAAAATAGGACTCCCAACTGGGGTTGTGCCCATTAATTCCGTTTTACTGTTTCCAAGACAATTTAAGGACTGTTTTAAGGCACAGGCCCCGCGGTGGAAGGCTTTGGGCTGGCAACATCTGGCTCTGCTTACAAAACCCCTGACAAAATCCCTGACCTCAAAAGCAGCAGCTCTGCACGGTTCTGTCATGACACTTTGGTTATCTGGGCTTTAACAAGCGACCTCCCTGAGCAAGGCTGAGTGCACCCATCCACAGATCAAGAAAATCCTCTCAAAGTCTTCAAATCCCATTAACAGAATGACCGTATGACAACGTGACCACCACGGTTCTCCCCCCCCCCTCTCCCTGCAGGGAAACCCAAGGCAGGGTGCAATGCTTGGGGCTTCAATCTTATCCCAGAGACAATACAGAAAAAGCACAGCCCACATCCTTCCCCAGCCTCATTTCCTCCCTGGCCCAGGGATGCTCAGTGCATACTGGGTGCCTCTCTGGGCTGCAGCTGTTTTTGGAGGGTGGGAGTGTTAATTTGTGCAGAACGCATATGGGAGTAAGTGGAAAAGAGGTAAGAGTTTAATAACAGAAAAAGAAAAAAAAAGGAAAGAAAAAAGAAGAAAACAAGAGGAGACAAACAGTAACCTTTAACAACAGACAGAGACAACAACCCAGGACATCAGAACAACACCTGAGAGGTAGGAAGAATCCCATTAGTGTCTGCAAAGCCCTCCAACGGGCACTCTGCATTGTGCTCAGGGAGCTTTGCAGACAAGCAGGGTCTGGCTGCCCTATGCCTTGTGCTTCTTGGCAGCTGGCCCCCCCTCCTGCCCCAGCCACTGCCGCAGGACACCTGCACTGCTCTTCTTGGGCGAAGGGCTGTGGATGAACTGTCCCTTCCACCTGGGCAAAGTATCTTCTTTCTTCTGGGGAGAGCCCTCCTGGGAGCTCTTCAGCCAACCCAGCATCACCTTGCTGCTTGCAGTAGCTTTGACCTCCTGGGGACACAGAACAGAGCAGGAACAAGTGATGTGCACAGTGAGCCGCATGGGACGCGCGCACCACAACCAAGTGCTCACCTTAGGGGCTCCCAGCTCGATGGGCACCAGGCACTCAGGTGTGTCATTGCGGATGCTATTGACGAAGGTGGACACGGGGTGGAATGCAATGTTCTCTGTGGGCCGGATGAGCTTCACTGCCTCCTGGGTGGGCACCTCAGCAAAGTCCAACCACTTCTCGATGGCCTCGTCCCCATCCAGGATGGCCGGCATCCTGGGCACAGAGGAGACACGGCAATCATGCTGAGCCCCGTGTCGGTGCAGTGCAGCAATGCAGCAAAAGCAAGCACGCACCTGTGGTGGATGAAGCTCACGTCCTTGGAGGCATCCACAGTGATGATGGTGTAGGTGTACAGTGGCTCTCCTCCTGCTGGTGGCTCCCAGCAGTCAAAAATCCCGGCCATGGTGAGCAGGCGCCAGCCCCGCCACTCCTCATCGCTGTCCTCCTCCTCCTCAGCCTGCAGGACACCCAGCGTCATGCCCGCTCCACCCCAAGGCAACGTGCCTGGGCAGCTCAACCCACCACCCCACTGCCCAGCCCTGCACCAGCTCAGCCAGACAGAAGGAGGCAGAGAAACCCACAGCTGAGTCCCCTGAAAAACACCTCAGCAGCTCATGCAAATACGCAGTGCATGAGGAGTAGCAGGCGTGACGGGTGGGAATGTCATGGTTTGGGTACGGCTGTGCTCTGCCGTGATTTGGGGGACCAGCAGCAAAGTGCCTTCGGAAGAAAATTCTTCTCTGCACATCCCAGTTCTGCTGTTCCCTGCCTTGCCCGGGTGTCTCTGTGTGAGTGGAGCTCAGTGCTCAGGCACTAGCAGTGTTGCAGTACCGGGTGTTTCTTGCTCTGGGGGAAGTAGATGAAGTAGGGCTGCTTGCCCCCGCCACACTGCTGCCACTCATAGAAGCCATCTGCCAGCACCACGCAGCGTTTGCCCTTGAGGAGAGGGCCCTGGGGAGGGGAGACAAAGCAGGATGTGAGCTGCAGGATGCAGTCAGGACTGCCCCAGGGCAGAGGCAGTACCCAGCACTGCCAGGTGCGCACCGCAGTTGTGGTTCTGCCGAGCCCTGCGGTCAGACACACAACGGGGCTCACCTTGTAGGAGGACTTGCTCAGCATGGTGTCACTGCGGCAGTTGGAGGTCTTAAACTGCATTTTGGAGGGGTCGTCCTCTTTGAACCAGGAGGGCACCAGGCCCCAACGCATGTCCATGAGCACCCGCTCGGAGGAGTCAGCATCCTGCAAGCAAGGCAGAGGAGCAACCTCCAGTGATACCTACCCCACAAACGTGGCTGTGTTGTGTTTATCAGCAGCAACAAGCACAGTTTCTGTGGCAGGACAAGAATGGTGATATGGGCTCCATCCCTCCTCTGGTTAACAAGCAGCTGGCGCTGAGATTGAAGAGAGCATCCCAGGGGGCACAAACTTCACCTTCATTTTAATAACGTGATTTCTGGTTCACTTTCACTCTTTGCATATTGCCTCAGCTCAGGCAATGGAAACGGCACAGCGGCTTTCACTTCCTCCTGCGCAGTGCCACGTTCTGCCTGCCCAGAGCAGCACAGCTGTAGCCCTGGAGCGTGGCTGCACCCAGACATCAGCGCTGGATGAGGATGCATACAGAAACATGCATGTATACCCCAGAGCTCCCCTCCCACCCACACCAGGACCAGCATCAGGGGGCACTCCGTTCCAACTGCTGGGTGAAGGTGGCCAAGAGACTCACGCCATGCTCACGACCCTTGTGCCATCCCAGGGCTCAGCCTGAGCCCCCTGAGCCACCCCTTGTCCCCATACGGGCGATGCACCACAGCTGCCTGGGGAGAGGCCACGGTCAGGCGTCTCGGCTCAGTGCTCCCTGCTTCGGGCTGTTGGGGCTCAAACTAACGGTAATCCCAGCACTGTGTTGCTCCGGGCTCGAGATTTTGTTCCCTGCTCTCCCCCACCGAAGTGCTGTGGGCACCCGCAAAGCACAGCAGAGCCCACAGTACAGCTTCAGAATGCCGGGAGAAGAACCGACAGAAGTTACCGACTGCCACAGAGAGACAGCACTAAGTGGGAGCACAGCCCGACTCGCCGCCCTCCTTAGGGCCACGGCAATATTAACGAGAAGGGACACTTGAGAAGCAAAACAAGCGGCCAGCACCACCCAACAACCCACCCCAAACCCCACTCTGAGCCCCAGCACCCCAATCGGGTGCAGCCCCCCTCCACCCCCGGGGGGCCGCGCTCCGGCCGACGCTCCTCCGTTTACCTGCTGGACGTGCTTGCGGGACAGCAGCACGGGGCCGCAGGACTGCGGCCCCTTGTTGTAGGAGGGCCGGTAGCGCTCCTCCCGCAGCCATTCGGGCTGCTGCCGCCGGCCCCGCCGGTCGCGATAGGCGCAGGCCCGCCGCAGCCGGGCGGCCCCCAGGGAGCAGGCCGTCCGCCCGCACATCGCCGCCCGCCGCCGCCACCGGAGCGCGTCGCTCCGCTCCGCCCCGCGGAGGAGGTGCCGGGAGGGGCGGGGTGAAGTAAACGCCCGGAGGCAGCGGCAGCCCGCCTCGATAGAGGGAGGAGGAGCAACGAGAGGCTTTATTGTCAGCTAGGAACGATGGGAAAGTGCTGAGCTGGGGGCTGGGGGAACAGCCGGGCTCGAAACCGCCCCCCAGGGCAAAGCGTTTCGTAAAATCGGAGCTTAAAAACAGCGTTATTTTACACAGAACCCCAAATCCAGGTCCCCGTTGTATTGAAGAAGCTGCTGCAGCGAACGTGATCCCTTATGATCCCAGTGGCAGAGGAAGCAGCGCCCTTACAGCGAGCAGCGCTCAGCCCACAGAGGCCATGATCACATCCACCGGGAGCTCCTCCGTGCTGCGGGCCGTGACCTGCATCGTCACCGTGTCCGTCAGCAGCAGGCGAGCCCGCAGCAGCAGGTCGTGGCCGCCCCGGAACACACCTGGAAGGCAGCAGGAGGAAGGAGGCAGCGGGTTAGAAGGGACCCCACATGGCATCTGTCCTTCACCACGACCTACCTGGGACACCCGCAATACAAAGACCTCGTGAAAATTCAGTTTAAAATAAATTCCAGCTGAGAAGAGATCCGACCACTCCATTAATTCCCACCACCCTTCAGCACACAGCCACTGGCTGGGCAGAGTACCACGCTTCTCCCTTCAAGGTCCTTCCAGAACAGAATGCTGCAGATAACCAAGGCAGCAAGTGCCATCCAGCTGAGTCTCAGCTCATCCCAGCTTCTCCCCACCAAAGCCTTCCCCCCCCCCCATTCCAATACCAGTTGCCCTACATCCAAATCCCACGCAGGGCTCAGTGAGCACAGCACAAGCTCGGATTTTCAACCTTGCAGAGCCACTGTTTCAGCAGAGACCCGATGGCACAGCTCACCTGCCAGGTACAGCGTGTGAGAGTTCTTGTTATCTGGCACTTTATCCGATCGCTCGCAGGGCTGCATCCCCAGGAACTTCACAATATTACTAACTGCCTCTGTTAAGAAAAAGGAGAACAGGCTCTGCATCACAGATGCCTTGACAAGGACAAGGAGCCTTGACACAGAGTGATGAAAGCCCTCCTCGCATGTCACAGTTGATGTCCCTTGTCCTGAGGGGGGCATAACACCGGTGGCTGCTGTGCTTTAAAAAGCCATTGGAGAGGCAGAAGCAACACACACAAGCAAAAAAAGAGAAAAAAGCCTGCACCACGCTGCAGTTCTGTTCTTTGGTGCAGCCAAGGTGCCAGCTCAACGAGAACAGGAGAGTGAATGAGTCAGGCGGCAGGAGAGCGCAGCTGGCTGCACGTGAGCTGCACAGCCCTGTCAGCAAGCTTGCTTCTCTGGGACAAATGCAGAAGGAAGAATACACCTTGCAGGAGAGAGAGGTCAAGGAGGAATTTGAAAAAGCCTTAGGGAAGGTACTTCAAACCCAAGGTGCTGTGCAAGGAAGAACAGACATAAACAGGTGCCCTTGTCCTGTAGCTAGGTCAAAAGGACCACATTTTTACAGCAATAAGCTGGATCTTGAACACATGGTGAAAGGCAAGAAGGCTTTGCTCCGTGAGCCTGCCCACCCACCTCACGTCTTCTATTTGCACCTGCTGAGTCTCCAAGGTCAGAACAACTCCTTTCACAGAAGGAAAATGGGAGCTCACAGCTGAGCTATGGTCTGTTTGGGAGGGGAGAGCATGAAAGCAAAGCGAGATGTTCTCCTGCTTCCCACAATCCAGCCTGGTCTCCATAGGGTCCAGAATACTCATTTCTTAGTTCAGGTCTCAACAAACTTGTTTTCACATTCACCAAAGGTCTTCATGTAACAGCTGCAGTGAAATTACTTGTGAAGGGTTTTTATCCTGTCTGCTTTTCCAAGAGAGATCTAACACCAGCCACATTGCACCTCCTGTCTTTGCTCGATGGAGAGAAACGTTAAGAGCCCTACTGGGTTCAGACATCCCCTTACCTTCAAGGGTTTTAATAGCAGATAAAGTAAAGGTTTCTTCCTTTTCATACTCATCACCCACTTCATCCCAGGCAGCTCCGAAGTTGGGCTTCAGAACTCGCTGGATGTGATCAGCCACCGTTACCTCAAGATCTTCAAGCTAGTAGTAAGAAGAAGTCCAAGTGAAACATGGTCGTTACTTACCTTGCCCTCTTCAGAGTGAGCTTTAGACTGGATTCCCTGAGATCAGATGGACCCAGGAGACAAGCTTTCACTTATACTCAGGAATATGTCAGAACAAGTTCTGTCCCTCCTAGTTTGCTCAAGCAAAGAACAATTAGTTGAGCAGCTGCTTGTCCTGGGAAGATAAGCTATGCCACTTCCAGGGCTCACAGAGGAGGTTCCCAACCTGAGCACAGCCCCTGGCCTGACAAGGATCAGAGCACTGGGCAAACAGCCAGAGCAGTGGACAAAACAAAACAAAAAAGCTGCTGGTGCCCACACTGGTGTACCATCTGCTTCCCTGGAACGCACATAAGTTTGTATTTTGCCTTTCTGGCCTCTCGTTTTGTAGGCTGGTAGAGTACCGTGAGACACTGTCAGATGCTTGCTGTCACATAAGGCTGCATGCCAGGATAGCTGAACTGCTGCTGTGACTACGTCTGTGCCAGGAACAACTGGGTTGATCCCTCTGGAGCACATATCTAAGAGCAGTCAGTGCCAGAACTGTCCTGACACCAGCCTGCGTTCACTTCAACAATCACTGCAGGAAAGAATCTCCCCTTGAATCTCGTTGAAACAGATGGAAGGGTTTGTTTAAATATCACTCTGATGCTCTGGTGCCTGGTGGGAAGCAGGCAGAGGGGTCAGCCTTACACGTTCCTTTGGAAAAATCCCTCCCCACTCCTTCTGGGAGGACGCCATGTCCTCACTGACTCACTGCACAGCAGTTCCCCTAATCAGATTCACAACAGTGACAGGCAACACAGAAAACAGCTTCTGAAGCTAGCAGGGCAAAGCTGAATCCATGTCACAGCAACCCTTCATTTCTGGAGAGAAAACACCACCCTCTGTGAGGCAGTTCCAGTTTCTGACCAAGCATGAGTTTAGCTTCTTCCTGTGTGGTAAAACAGCCAGGAGACAGGATTTCACAGCACCAGTGCTTTCATCAGTCTCAGTGCTAAGGAGGTAATACCAGAAGAAGAGCAAGGATGGCAGCCTTCCTGTATCAGACAGGCCACTGGTAATTAACCACAGGGAGCAGTGCTGGCAGGAAAAAGAGATGGCCAACAGCCTTCTGCCTCCACAGAACTGCCCATGCCACTGCTGGAGCCCAGAGAACAGCCAACCAAGCCCAGAGGACACACCACTGCCTCTCAAAATGCAAGTACCCTGCACTTCCAGGGGTCTTCCTGGAGAGCAGCAGGAAGATGCTCCAAATGAGACAAATAAGCTCTCCAAACCCACATCTTACATTTTGGGACAGACACCACAGACGTAGCAAGATGCCTCTCTTCTTGTCATTGTGCCTGCAGCAGTGTCAGGGGGCACATAATTGCTTGCATGGCAAGTTACTGGGTACAGATCACAACATCCCTCAAGACAACTGCAGTTCCCGTGACGTGGCACATGCCCAGCTCCTTACCACATATTCATCCTCGTAACCCTCGTCGTCTGTCTCACCCGTGTTTGGATCACAGTCCTTGACAGTGAATTTCATCATGCAGCTGAACGTGCAGGCCACTGCAGGCAGGGGAGGCAAAGGCAATTCATTACCACCAGATCCACTCCTCAGCAGGAGAACAGGGATAGGAAACTTGGGGCAGGTTGGTTCTCCCCCTCCCAGTCAGCAGCACAGGCTTAGCACATGACCTAGAAAGCATGCTGACAGCATCTCTCTCTCAAGGACAAAGCACTTATTTGTAACACTGAGGCCAGCAAACAGTGATAAATGCAGACTCCCGATGGCTGCACCATAATCTTCACATCAAGTCCCGTTACTCATGAATATCAAGTTGTGTTGGGAATACAAACTAAGCGTGTCCCATCAACCTCTTGTGAAGGAGGTGAGACCCTTATCTAGGGATCAGTTCATGCACCTTGGAAAAGAAAACACCTTGCACTGCAGCACAGCAGATGATTAATATCACTCAGCTGGGAGAGGAAGCTGTGACTCATCTCTGAAGATAGGCACTGCTGCATGAAGGACAGCAACACACAGGTGAGCAGCCTCAGGACAAACCAGGGTGGTCAGAGCACAGGTTGAGCCTGGTTTATATTCTAGACAGTGACAAACGAGGGAACATCCTGCTCCAATAGGCATTGTTGGAATTCTGGCCATTTGTCTGAACTACTCCTTAAGAACTCTGTGCACTCACAGCACATCACAGCCAGGCAGACCACTATTTGCCTCCCCACGTGTTAACACAAAGAAGAGCAGGCTAAAGGACAAGCCAGGGTGCAACAAAGACATCTAAGCAGAGATCTGAATGCTCATCTGCCAGTTCCCCCAGCCCAACCCTACGATGCTTTAGCACAAGGGAACCAGGAGGAGAAGGAAGGCCTGACAGCCCTCAAGCAGCGAGGAGAAGTCATGCTTGGCATCACTCAGGGATGCACCCACACATATTCCATAAATATCTGCAAGGTAGAATGCATGTGGGCGTGAGCAGTACGGTATGCTTAATTTGGGGGAATATCAGGGAAAACAGAGCACAAACTGTTTACCTGCTGTTGGATCCTCTTCAGACAGCGCCACCAGAGTGTAGCAGGTGCCTGGCTGGTTGTACACCAGGCTTTTGGCAGGTATGTAGCCAATGACCTCATACCCCTCTGTTGGCTCCATCTGCACAGTAACATTCTCCAGGATCTGATCATTCAGGGTGTTGGTACAGTCAAACTGAGCAGGGAAGGAGAGAACAAAGACAGCTTGAAGCTCTCAGCTATACATGTAATAGCAGATTCACTTCACACATAGTGGGAGCATGCTGTTAACTTGCGAAGTGCCTCTGCCTCAGTAGGGAGCCTGGCTATCACAGGGTTCATGCTTCCATTTAGTCTCAGAGGAACTGGCATCCAAATGTTTTAGGGGAGAAGCTAAAAACTTTCAGGGGACTCCAGTGCTCCGCTAATTTATTTTCATATTTTTTATAATATATATATTAAAAAAAATTATATATATATATATATATTTTTTTTTTAAAAGGAAATGACACAATGATTTCAGCAGATCTAAACTTGGTGTTTACACTTTGAACTGGCTGCAGTGACAAATCAGTCAACTTCATACAGTTGTTTCTGGCAAGCAAACAATAGAAACAAAGATTAACTCCTCTGAGGACTGTGTGAGCAGTCCTGAGCTTTTGAGGAAGAAATTGGCTACGAACAAAACATTGCTGCTCATAAGATAGCACAAGACTTGCTTGAACTCCCTGAGGGCCAGGTAAAGAGGCTGGCACATTGACTGAACAACTCCCATGCAGCAGGAGGGTGATCCAGCTAAGGCCAAGACTCACCAAAATAAGCACCTATAATAAAATGGCTAAAACAAAATGCAGGTGATTAAGAATCCTCTCCCATCCTGTCAGGTAACATTTTCAGCCTCCCAGAGAGGGCAGGCTTCACTCTTCCATGTTCCAAGCATGTGCCTGGGGATCCTGAGGAAACAACACCGTTCCCCTTGCCAGCTCTCCATGAGAACAGCCCCACCTAGTGCCTGCCCTATTGTCACTTTGATTGCACACATATGCATTGTTCAGACAAAACCACACGCACACTAATTTATCTTTTTTTCCTGAGGCTCTGCTGCCCTGGGTGAGAAACAAAGGACCCACTACACTGATGAATTCTGAACACAGATATTCTTGAGCTATTTCTTCCCAGAGAAGTTTTTACTGGTCAGGAGCTTATTTTCCAATCCTCTTTTGGCACCACACGCCATAGCTACTCACCTGGAACACCATGTGGCTGACAAATGTGTGCTTGGTGCAACGAACCACATACTCTGTTTCCAGCTCTGTTAGGGCAACAGGCTCTGGGGAAGACCTGAAGAGTGGGCCCAGTCCTCGGAACTCTGGGATCGCTCCCAGTTGCTCTGAAACAGAGGATGTAGAAACAATTGCTTTCCCCAGCCACAGTAAAGTGGTAACTTTTTCAAAGCCTTCAGTTAAACAGCTGGAAGCTGCTGCAGCAAGTAGTCATCCACGGAGCAGCCACAGCATTCTCCATTAAAGGCAGTCTCACTTTCCTTTTGTCTACACCTGCCATCTACTGCAAGCATCCCCAAGAGCAAACAACTGATTCGGATGCCCCATGCCACTCTTTGAGGGGAGGTGGAGAAAAACTGGAGTGGATAGGCAGGCTCAGCTAGAAGAGGCTACACAGTTCTCACATGCAGGTGTAGGAGAGGCCTTGCATCAGTTTACCTTGGAATATTTCTTGCCGTGTTGCTGCCACTTTCTCTGGCTGTTTGGCTACAGCAACAGGGGCATTTTCTGCAAGGGGAAAAAAACAAACAAACAATGAAAGCAACCAGATGCAACCAGGAATAGTAACTAAATCAGAAAACTGATCATTGACTAAGTAAAGGAGAGCTCATTTCTCATCTTGCTATAGAGCAGACACCCGTTTTTAGTTTCCTAAATACCTTTTGTAATCCTCATTGAAGCTACTGCAATTCAAACAATTACTACTATTAGCAGTTGGACTAACTGAAACACTGAAGTGGGAGTAACAAAATTTGCTGGCCTTTGTCTTTACAGAAGATATAATCCCATAAAATTTGAAGAGGATGGATTCTCAGCAATTCCCAGCAAGGCCAATACAGATCAAGGGCTGGATCTGCTAGGGAACTGTCAGCAATTCAGATCAGCGCACAGCAGACTGATTCTCACCTGCTCTTTGCTCTATGACAGGAGCTGTTGCCAAAGGAACAGATCTCAAATCAAAGGGTTTTTCGGAGGGCTCCAGGGTGTACTGATGCAGAGCCCTCTCCAGACCAGGGATGGACACTGTTAGACCTGGGGACAGAAGGAAGAAGCCCCTGAGACCGCAGATAACGCCATCTCTTTGTCATGTATTAAACCAGGAGAGCTGCAGTCCTGTTTTGAGGACCTTCTGTTTTACCATTCAGGATGTAGCCAGCATTGAGGGCTTTCTGTTTTTGCTCCAGAACATTCAGGTAGAACGTGGCTCTGTCTCTCACTTCGTTGTCATCATCCATCACACATCTGAGAAGAAAGAAGAAAACGTGCATCAGCACAAGGCCATGCGAATCGATCCAGGTTAATCATATATAATAAATTATACAATATTACATTCTAATGTTATAACTTATTATGTAATAATTAAGCTTAATTATAACTACTAGAATCCTCACTCTGCCCAGGGTCTTCAAATAGCCTGTCTGTCCATGACGCTCACCTTTTCAGTAACACCAAGATACTGGGTAACATCTCCTCATTCTGGGCTCCAAACTTGGCCAGGGCACTCACAGCACCTGTAACACAAGTGATAAAAAAAGAATTGGGATACAAAGAAATCACCTGAAGTTTCCTCCATCCCCCAGCTGCGTTCAAATGACACATCAGAGACTCTACACCTAACAGACAGCATTACTCTAACCAGAGAGAAGCAGATGTATTAGCAAAGTGCCTGAAGACCTCTGTCTATTTCCATGGGGTCTTTGTATCATCTCCTGTTTCTCAGCTGCAGATTGTGATAGCAAATCACAATCCACAAAAAAGAGGCGTTTGTACACTATGTTTCCTTGACAGTGTATCAAAGGACAGCTTTCCAGGTCTGTATCTTACCTGCCCGGACTTCTTCATGCTCCAGGACAACCCTGTTGTAGATGAAGCGAATGTATTTGGAGGGGTTATTGGTTTTAGGCCCTTCTTGGCCCAAGAGGTGGAGGATACGTGTAGCCAGCACAGTGAACTCGCAGTCCTCAATGAATTCACAGAGGTGAGACAGGCCAGTTTCTTTGCTCTCTGAGTTTTCCTCAATGATGCTGATGATGCAGTCCACAATGGCTCGCTTGTATTCAAAGCCACCCTAGGGAAAAAAGGGAACTTCTCAGCTGGAAAGCTCAAAGCACGTCAGACATTCTGAATTAGTCAGGCAGGAAAGAATTTCCTTTGAAAAGGTCACTCACTCACAATGCTTTAAATCTGTGCTTGAAAGGTGAAGGGCAGTAATGCTGCCCACCTCTTTTGACCCTCTTTAATCTCAGAGGACCAGTTAATACTCAACCTCTCTCGCCACATCCTTCAGAATAGCTGTAGTCAAGAAAAAAAACAACAAATCCTAGAGAGAGAAACAGAATCCATCAGCCAGAAGGGCTTACAGCTCATTTAAAATCCTCTGCTGTTAGAATTAGTGCATAAAAAACAGCCATGTGGGAGGAGAAAAAAAAAAAAATCAGCCTTCTCTTTAGCACCAGACATCTGAGGATGAATCACACAAGAAGTATATTAAGGATCATATCTGCCACAGCAGGGTGCAGCAAATGGCCCTATTAGTGTGGGAAGACAGGCAATCAATACCTCCCCAGGCACACCCCATAACCTGACATGCCATTAGCACTCAGTTATCTTCAGGCATTATTTACTTGTGTCCTCAGTAAGAACCACAGGATTAAACTGCACATTATCCTCTGCCAATTACATGCATAGTTCTGTGCGTTTGGGGGGGATCTTTCTGTAGCTACCTGGGCTTGAGGACACCTGTTAAACAAAATGGTTTGAACTACAAAACCACATTCGTAACGATGCCATCCACCCACAGAAAATCTGGGAATGTAGCACGGTCCATTTTTCACAGGAGTAAAATGAGAGCCTTCGGTTTGTTCCCGAACAAGAGGTTGTAATTGGCAGGTGATGTCAGAGCAAGCAGCGGTGCCAGCTGTGTGGCAGGCATGTTAACTCATTTAGAAATAAGCCTCAGCAAGCCTCTGCTCCATAAAGCTGCCTTCCTGCAAACTGTCAGACTGAACGCAGAGAATGGTTACAGGTACTCACGAACCTGTCACTGCAACAGCACAGAGAACAGAACAAAAGTGATCCCAAGTAGTCAGTACGTTGCTACTTAATCTTTTTGTACAGGACAAAACTTCTTGAAACTTGCTGTCCAAATATAAAGCTGGTCCAAATGTGAAACATCTATGGTCTGCCAACAGATCTGCTGTCGCCTGCGTTTGCCCTGAGAGTAAGCCCCCAGAAAAGTCAAAGAGTGAAAACCATGCTGAAAATATGCCAGCAGTCATTTCTGTCAGACTGCAAGCTCTTATGGCAGGAAAAGGCTCTCATTACATGGCATTATCAGCAGAACTGATTCTCACAGGAACTGCTGTGCAGTCCTGCAATTCATATGTACCATGGAAGTAAAATTACTAATATGCTCCCAGTAAAGCTTCTGTCTGACCTCTCCTATTGTACGTGTGCTATTATGCACTCAGAGTCCCTAAATCTCTGACAACACAACAAAGAACAACAACCAGTTGCCCTGCAAACTCACCTCTTCCCGCAGCATAGTGAAGAGAAAGTTCATGAGGACAGCGTGTTTGCGAGGGTACTTCTGACACAGTGCATTGATGGCTTGCACCACTACAACCTGGAGGAAAAAGGGGCAAGTCAGAAGGAGGACAGTCTCATTGGGCAGGAATATAAATAGTTGAACTGTGTCCATTTGGTGCTGGTCTCCGGTGTGGAAGCTATGATTTTGCCTTTATTTATTCAACAAACAGAGTTCCAGGAGGATACTAACCTAGAAATTAGAGGAGGAGACAGATTTTAATGTGCTGGTCAGCCCCTAGCAGAAGGCCATGCTTGCTGGATTCAAAAAAGAGAGACTTACTAATCAAAAGGCTTCTCCCTAGAAGAGGGCATTTGACTCTGGAGATGAGTACTGTATGACTAAGGCCTGACTGAAGCTGATAGCATCAGATTCTGTCTTGCAAAAATGATGCAGCCTAGCTGCTGGAAAGAGCTTAACCCAGGTGTTGGGAGTACACACACAGACATGGACAAAGACTAAGGGGTTCCTTAAGGAATCTGTGATTCCCCCATTTTCCCACCTCCTTACTTTGAATTCATCTGAGATTTCTGACATGAAAGAGGAGATCTGTTTCATGAGCCGGTCGATGCTGCTCTCACTGCCAGTTTTCAGCAGTGTGGTGATGGCCAGGGTGGCTATGCTGCGGTTGGAGTCTGTCACAAGGTTCTCCAGGTCCAAGTTACAGGCGGTCACAGCAGATGGGTGCTTCATGGCCACCTACAGAAGATGACAAAAAGCGGAAAAGCCACTGTGGTTATTGCAAACTGATCCTTTTCAATAGACTGCTCTAAAAGCTCTCACCCCCTTCATTTTAAAGTAAATGCTACAGATTGTACACGAGGGTCATCCCAAGCAAGCTATTCAGCCAAGGTGTAAGAAACAAGCTCGTTCCTCCTGCAGAATCACACCTACTGCTAGAAGAGAAGAAGCCAGTAATAATAAATGATCTTTAGTTTTTCCTCCCTTACTCTCTTCAATAAATTTCAGTTCAGATTCTGCAAAGAAAACTAACTCCCACCAAAAATTCAGCTAGCCTAACCAACAGCTTTTCCAAGTGGAAGCACAGGTATCACCACTTTTTTTTTTTCCTTTTCCTTTTTAGAGTTGACAAAGTCAAGGGAAAAGCTAGAGCAAAGACTGTCATGGAGCAGCCAAAAAGCACCAGGTTCTGTCTCTGTAATACAAGGAGCCCCTTCACCACAGAAAGCTCAGAAGGGAAAAGTAATAACATGCAAGAACAGTAACACAGAGCTATGAAAAAGATTGAATTTTTCTCCTGTAAAATGTTCTTTTTATTCCTCTTGTAAGCAAAGAAATGCCAGGCTGTAACCCAAGGTGGATGTTATTCACAGAAAATCACCACCCAGCCTGGCCCCTTTCTTTTCTCAAGTCAGTTTCTTGTGCCCTGGCAGATGCAATTATAGCACCCTGGAAACCAGTTCCTACCTTGTTGAGGGTACGGACAGCTGCGTATCTCAGTGCTGCTTTCGGGGAGCTGCAAAACAGCTGCAAAACTGCAAGGCAGGAAAACCAACAAAAGCAGATGTTAGGCAATCCATTATTGAAAAGCACTTCCTACCTATAGCATGAGATTCAATGAAGAGACGTGTGACATACAAGCATAAGACAGCTAAAAGAGTGCTTAAGAAGCAACTGGATTTAGTAGGTTCTTTCCTCTCCTCCCTGTTCCCTTTGCCACACCTCTGCTGACAGCCAGCTCTCACCCACTGTCCTCTCTACAGGAGAACAGCACCAACACAAGCCCCAAAACTGTACAAGGTCCTCATTTCTTAGGGTAAACAGCAGGCACAATCATGTAGGCCTAGAACTCCCTCGCCACTGCCATGAGCATCACAATTACCTGAGACAGCTGGTGCCAGCTCTTTGGCAGTGCAGTTGGGAAGGTTAACAATGGCAGAAGCAGCTTCGTAGACCACCATCTCATGTTTGTTTCTTAGGCAGCTCTCAATGAAGTCAAACAGGGGGCTATCGCGGCTAAGGGACAAAAAAAATCCCAAGAAGAAATGAAAACAAAGATGCTAGCAGAAATGAAGAGTCCAGCAGCAGAACAGGACAAGTCCATTGCCTGCAGAAAGGTAACAGCAGCCATAAAACCACTGTCCTCAGATTGTGCAGAGGTCATTACACTGTACTTCCAGCATGCTTGGCTCTCTTCTGAGCTGACAATCTCTGGATAATAACTGGAATATTGACAATAACTGGAATCTCCCTTAGCTCCTACACAATGCTCACCATACATATCACAAATCTCATCCTCCTGGAAGACAAAGCACGCATATGCTAGCCAAGTAGAAGACAGAGAAAATGAAACAGCATCTTGATAAAGAACAGCTACACAAAACTAGAAAGAAAAACAACAAAGTGTCTGTGTAGGTGCTTGCACGTGAAACAAGACTTGCAGAAGCAATTCCATAACATGAAAGCATCCTGTTATTTTCTCTGCTACCTTTTAACTAGCAATTAACGGTTAGAAGTTGCACACTACTCTTCAAAGAGCAGAAATAACTGCTCTCATCAGACAACAAGCAATCCCGCAAGAGGAGACGGAAGCAGGACCTGAGCAAATTCTTCCCACAGGGAAAGGAGCCTCCTCACCTGCCTGCCTCCTCTTCCAGCAGCTTGCTGGCTACTCGGATCATCATGCAGTAAGCAAATGGTGACTTGAGGCCATGGCGTGTGAACTTGCTGAGCATCTTGTTGACTGCCAGGCGATCATTCTTCCGCACATGGTAGAGCAAGCCCAGAGCATGATACTGTTCCAGGAAACAAAACCACACTGAGCTCTTGATACTTCTATCCCCTCTGTGGCCCGGTGTGTCCAGCTGAGCACCAATAGTCTGCTCTGCTCCCAGCAGCTGCTTGTAATTCCCCATGTTGCCACTGGGCTTCCTACCTGTACCATGATATTGTCACTGGAAGCTGCTTCCTGAGCCTCGTTCACCCAGCGTTTTACCACATCAAAACTGGTCTTCAGCAGGTGCTGGTAGAGACAAAACCACAGAGAACCCATGAGAGAAGGATGGAGGAAGTTCTGAGAATCACCTCCCGTGTGAAGAAGAAACAAGCTCTCCTCATGAGGGCGCTGGAGGCAGCGACTTGTAACAGCTGAGGACTGGGATGCAGAGACCCGGCCTTGTTGACTGAGGCCTCAAGAGGCTGAACACCTCCCACAGAGTCCTCCCTTCACAAAGGTGGGAATAGCAAAAGCGACGCTCTACCCTGCTGGAAGTCTCCTGGCTCGTTTATCAATATTAGCAAGCAGAGGACAAAGGAAACAGTTTGACAAGAAATAATGCTGCAGCGTTCGCACCATGGTTAAAGTTTGACTGTGCTGCATATTACACATAAATCCCCTCACTTGTCTACAATCTCCAACAAGGATTCAACAGCCTAAAGTTCTTCAGGCTACTTTTAGCACTCATATACGCTATTGTGAGCGTGGCACCACCAGCATCTCTGCCATAGTGCCTGACAAATATCACACCACTGGATACTGACTCACATCCCACTTTAAACCCTAACGCTGCTAAATCTGTAAGGTTGGTTTTTAATAGGATGCCCATGAGAAATAAGCATCAGAAGCATCTGCACCCCTAAGCTGGTCATTTATTCTCCCAAAGATGCATTCAGCCACAAATAACTTAATAAACTGAAGAGATTAAAGGCTCTCATGACCACTGTACTGTTTTTACTACATGCAGCACAGGCAACCCCTGGTCAAGGTTCCTTCCTCTGCACTAGCACATCTTGGTCCTGACAATGCCTTCACCCAGACAGTTCCAAGCACTTCAGAGACGGAGGAAAGATGTGCTGCTTTCTAATGGTGCAATAAGTCTCCAGAATCAAATTACTTTGAAACAATCTGTAATCCAATTGTATTACACTGAAAAATAGTGTTCTTTTTCCCCTTCTCCTCTCTTCTTTCTCATGTATCCTCTATCAAAAGACAGCTGCAATACGACACTACCAAGATGTCCAGTCCCACCACAGACAAGTGCTCCTCAGCTGCACTGCTCCTCAGGCCCACCCCGCAGGCACACCTACCAAGGAGGACACCAGAGCAGAGCTTGACACACTTGGCACTTTGTCAACAATAGCCTGTTTCATGTAGCGCTCGATGGCCTGCAGCATGGTGCTCTGCAGGGAGAAGGAGACAACAGCTGATATGGAAAACCCGTGAGGAGTGTGATAGAGGAGATGCAACGGGTTGGGGTAAACAGTGTAGGGCTGCCCCAAAGGAAAAAGCTGCACTTACATCAGTGATTTGACAGAGTGCTCTCACAGCAGGGCCTCGGTAATTGTCATCCTTCCCAGTCATGTCTTTGGTTAAGCTGGTTGGAAATAGGAAGCCCTCAATACTGCACTCTTGAGCCAGCAGCTCCTTGGTGCGTGCAGAGAGCCCACAGAGCAGCGGGCAGACAAGAGCATAGCTGAATGGCAAGCAGGCAAGTGCAGGTCTTAAGCAAGTCCCACCGGAGTGGGAAGGCAGGAGGAGATCCGCTTGCAATAGAGGAAAATACATCAGCACTGCCACATCATGTAACCAAAAATGACAATTCAAACACTCAGCAGCATGGGCTATGGGCACATAGCACACTTCAAATGCATCACTAAGAGTTCAACATCTGTATTTGAATAGCCTCTTTCAAAGGAGGACATTTTTTCTTCACCAAGAACATTCCTTGTCTTCACAGTGCTCAGAGACGAGAGTTATCTCCAAGAGGCTGGAAAAGTATTATTGGAGAATGCATGAATGTAGTAATAGCAAAACCAAACCGACTGACCTGCTAGTAACAATGATGACATCTTCTGCAATAGAAGACATCTCTTTGATAGTCAGGTAGCACATCCTGCGAAGAGTTGGCTAACAAGAAGAGAAGACAGACAGACATCAGCAGAGAGGGCCCCAAGTATGAAGAGATCTCCATTTTTCCTGCTTCCATGACTTTATTGTGAAAATAAACAAAATGGTGCTCCCAGAGAGCCACAGTGCCCAATGTAAGAAAAATAATAATAATAATAATCACATTCATTAACAAAGCAGCCCTTCCTCTTCTAAATCCCTCAGCCTTAGGATGAAGCCACAGGACTACCAGATTTACCTACATCTACAGTTTCATCTTTTACTTGTTGTTTACATGAACGAGGCAGAAATCTTAAAATCAAAAGCTGGGGGCAACTCATTAACTCAAAAGCAAGAAAAAAAAGCAATTTGCATCCCCAGAGACTGAGAATTTCTAAGCTCATCTCACAGTTTCAATGCTTTGTAGTTTAGGGGACTACTAGTGATGGTAATACCTCTGTGGGCAGGTGCTAATTCCTGGCCTCCTCCAGGTAACAGTCTGCTCTCAGCAGGAAGCAGGATCTTTTATTACTGGGCACAAACCATAGCATATCTGATTATACATTTGACCAATGTATGTGGTCAAACTTGGGTGGGTGCAACACCTAAAGAGTTAGATAGCAGTTCAGAGGAAGAATCTATGTTTCAGGAACAAAGACTGCTTTAGTTTAGCTGCTACAAGAGCAAGGTAGTGAAGCTGATCTGTTTCTAAACTTTCATCCTACTATTTCCACTTAGACCAGTAGCTCCAGGCAGGCTGATTACATAAAATGACACCTTGAGGCTGAAAAAGACACTGCTGACAACTCGTCTCACTGGATAAATACAGCAGAAAACAATAAACTGACTTACATCGTTGGACTGAAACAGCTTTGTCATGGCAAAGAAGGATTCGGTAGCTTCCATGACACCAAGGTGCTCCCCCTAGAAGTTTGAAAAGAAGAAAGGAAATCACAGTTAACACAACCAGATCTGTCCTGCTGCAGGTGCAAGGCTCAGTCTCATATATAAGGAGAACAGGCTTGTGTGGTTGAGAGAAGGCAGATCTCCTTCAGTGTACTTGAACAGAGTAAAGTCCTGCCTGAGAAAGCCCCCAGCCATGGCTGAACGTTGCTTACCTGTCAATGTAGATGACAGCATGATTTATCAGGTTACAAAAAAAAACCAAAAACTTGTGACAAGACAGATTCTTTAGGGGTGCAGAACAGGTTGGAACAACTCCATGACTTGTGTAAGAAAAGCTTATGCCAAGCTTCCTATAAGCACCACAGCTAGTCAGCCAGCTACAGCCACTGCATATAATGGTGCACAGAGACCCTAGGGAAGGGAAACCCCACAAGATGGGTAAATACCTTTACAAAGCTGAACCTTATTGCACGCAGCTTCAGAGACCCAAGGGCCTGGAGTAACAACTGTCTCTGGCATCAAAGAGCTGCAGGCTTACAGCTTCCAAGTAATAATAAATCACAGACATCAATCTCTTCATATTTAGCTGCTCCTACCCTCTCTACCCCACAGAACGTTTTTAGACACTAAGAAGGCAAGTAGAAGCTTAGTAGCACAAAAACTGTTCTAATTAAAATATTTTTATTGGATGTAGTCAATAAAACTATTCAGAAGATAAAGCTTAGCTAGGGAAAACTAAGAATCTAAAGAACGTATCAGCTGATTTTTAGTCCCTTACCTGGTTTATGAGGTACAGAATCTTGGTGAGGATGTGAGCACATTTTCGTGGGTTTATGGGAGTCTCATTAAACACACGTGCCTGAAAACAAATCACAGCCAAGGATGCTAATATCAACACTCCCTAATAAACACTGCCCTCCCTAGCCTGATATAAACAACAAACTGTTGGTGAGGTATGGCAAAATGCACTTAATGACTTTGGATAAGATTCCCTCCAATTCCTGCTAAGCAAGGCCCCCTTTTAAGCAGATGGTTCTACAGTCTCATCCTGAGACTGCAAATGCAAGCACAATGAAAGTTTAAGGGTTAAATCCTCCTCATACTTTCACCCACACAAGCTTGGATCGTGTGCTAGCTAAAATACCACCCTTCTGACAGCCTGCAAGGCTAACAGGAACCAACACCATCCATCATATGGCAAACGAACAGATAACGCTGAAATAACAGGGTCTGGGGACTGAGAAGTTTGTCTGATGTCAAACAAAAAGGGTTTTATTTCAGAGTAAAATCAGAGTCTGTTCAATAACCACACACAGCCTGCTCTCTGGCTTTGAAATCTACAAGCTCAGGGTGTTCAAAGCCGATTTCCCAACTTTTCTGTTCTAAGGTGACCTTTCCAGAAAGTCACATTCTATATTACTACTCACCATTTAGAGTCTATTTCGTTACAGAGATCATTTCAGCCCTCTCCCTTCTTCCCTCCAGCAATAAAACAAGAACTAGTGGGGGCATTGCCGTACTTCAGGTGCCAGTAGGACCACAACAAAGCCCTGCTTCCCCACTAAAATTCCTCACTGATCTACTCAGGAGTTGGGGACACCCCAACCCAGAAAGGGCAGCTTCTAAGGATATACCTCTTGCAGGACTGCGCTCTTCTCCAGGTGCTGGAATGGGTTGGAACCACCACCTGCAAAACAAAGACAAAGGAAGTCCAGGGATTCTGCCATGGGAAAGCAACTCTCAAAACACACCTACAATTTAAAGGTAAGCCCAGCATTTATTGGGTAGCTTTTTTGTGAACACCATACAATCGGTGCTCCTCTTATTAAGCATTACTAATTGGATGATTCCCCAGTAGTTAGGGAAGGCAGAGCAGACAGGACATCCTTTGATTTATCACCCACCAAGAAGTAACTTGCCGTGAGTCTGATCAGCTGTAAAGTAAGGAGCCCCAGGGCACCACTTCCAGTCCCAGGACTAAGATGTTGCTGACAGGTAGAGCATCAGTATGACAGTTCGAGGAACAAAAGCTTAGAGTCACAGACACAAAGAGTGCTTGCCAGGCTGGAGAGTCAGGAGTGCTTTACCCCTTCATTATAAACCAATCAGGAACCCACCAGTAAATATTCTTTGGCTCGATCACCAATTAAGAGAACAAGACAGCAAATAAGAGAGTCTGGACACAGAATAACATTCATTGTTCCTCTTAATAGAATAAATTATATTAAACAATGAACGACTCACTAATTAAGGATGAAATAATCTGAGAGAAAAGCATCATTGTTCTGCATTCTCTCTATTAGCTTGTCTCCTTCTAAGCATCTCTGAGCCACAGCATCTCAAAAGTGTCAGTTATTGATAAGCAGGCTGTAATTAGTACCAATGTTCAGCCTGGCTCTGGGACAAACAGCCTTTTCCAGTGCAACTTAACAAGCCTGAGCTCTAGAATTGGTCCAGCACAACCTGCCCTGCCCCAGAAGCATTGCACACTGCTGCCCAAAGCCTTTGCAATAAAAGGCAAAGCCATCTGCATCCTGACTCATTTCAGGGTCAGTGCCCTGCGCTGACACAGGCTGTTTGCAAATCCAGCAGGGGGCTGAGCAAAGCACAGATGCTTTGATGGCATCTGGGAAGAGAAGAAAATACGGGGAAAAAGCAAAGTGTTTCTGGTCTAAGCATCTGAGTGTGCTTGAAGAAAATGGTTAAAGAAGCCCTACTAGCAGCACAGTACATCTACAATCCCAAAATCGCAGTGTGGCTTGGGTTGGAAGGAGCATCACAGACCATTTAGTTCCAACTCCCTGACTCAGACAAGGCTGTCAGCCACTCAGCGAGGCACCAGCTCAGCTGCCCAGGGCCACATCCAGCCTGGCCTTGAGCACCTCCAGGGATGGGGCACCCACGGCTCTCCAGGCAGCTGTGCCAGCACCTCACTGCCCTCTCAGTGTAACCTATCCCTGATATCTCTAGCTAGTAGATATGGTCTACACCTCCCCTCTTTTAGTTTAGTTTTAGTTACTAATGCTTTTGAACAAAATGGTTGAAAGAAAGCCTTTCTAAAGCAGCCTACAAGCCCTAAGTTGGCCATCAATGACAGCACCACCTCCGCACCTCTTGCAGCGCTGAGCATCTGGAAATGCATCACACAGCACACCTCACCGCTCCTCCGATCACAAAAGGGGAACCAGGCGCAGTGCAAGCAGCGTCCCCGGAAAGCTCCCAGCACCAGGAGGCCAGCACCAATTTGCACCGATCCACAGATCAGACCAATCTGCACGGATCTCACAGCAGCCCCGCGGAACGGACCCCGGCTGCACCGCTGACAGCCCACAGCTCATCGAGGGCTGCACACGGGGCAACGCGAGGAGCGGAGCGGCGGGATCCCAGCAGGCAGAGCCCATCCCGACAGCGGAGCCGGGACACGTTCACAGCCTAGGGAGGCGGGGGCGGCGCCGGGGTTCTTCCACGCGAAACCAGCGGGGCCAGAGCGGACAGCTGCGGCGAGGAGAACGCGCTGCGACGGCCGCGCGCAGCGACGGAGGAACGGAGCGCCGCGGCCGCGAGCGGGACAGGCACAGCAGCGGCACGGCCCCGGCCGGGTCCCCCCCCCACAGGACTCCTCGCTGCTCCCCCCGCGCCCTCCCCTGGCCGCCCTCCGCCCCTCACCCGACTCCTCGTCCTTCTTGTCGAATTTCTTCAGCATGGCGCCGCCGGCGGCTGTGAAAGGCCCGTCCGTCAGCCGAGCCGAGCACAGCCCGTCCGCCCCGCTGCCGCCGCCCGCCCCTTCCTGCCAGCCTGTCACTGCCGCCGCCGCACTGCGCAGGCGCGGGACGACCCGCCGTGACGTCACTGCCGGCACCGCCGCGAGGAGCGGGGCTACGGGGCCATGGGGCGGGGCGCTGAGCGGTGCCCATGGAGACGGAAGTGATTGACAGGTGGAGGGGAGAAGGGCGAGATCTGATTGGCGAAGGGAATGGGGCGGGGCTGGGGGGGCTGCGGGGTGGGCGTAGCGGGGGTGGGCGCTGGGCGAGGGGCGCGTACGGCGGGGTTGGCGGGGATCGGCTGGGGGCTCGGGGTTCAGCGGGAAGGGGTCACCGGCATGGGAGACGCCGGGACCACGGGACTCAGGGACCAAGGAGGACACAACGTGACCGGGGGTACGGAGGAGCTGGTGGCACTTGGAGATTGCTGGGAGGAACTGCGGAGGGACACCCCGGGACCAGCGGCAGCAGGGGACAACGTGGCACCCGGCAGCAGCAGGGACACCGGGGACACCAGTAGGGTGGACACAGCAGTGAGGATGGGACCGAACCCATATCGATATCCCAGTGACACCCGGCTGTCCCCCCCGTGTCCCCGTGGCAGGGCTGTGACCCCTCACCCCCCTGCTCACCCCAGCACGGCAGCAGCTGGCCGGCACCCCTTGCTCCATTTCCCACCCAAGATTACCGCTCCCACAGTGGGGTCACCCCGACACTTCCACCCCAACACCGTTCTTGCTCACCCTGCACCAGGATCTCCTCAAAGAGCATGGCCCCATCCAACCCGGCTCCAGCCGCCCCAGCAGCAGCCCCGGCCCTGGCCCTGCCCTTTGTACAGGGCGGCTGCACGCTGCCCGCTCGGCCCTTATCTTGGGGTGCGTGGCAGCCTTGGGGCGGCGCTGAGTGGCACCACACGCTGCACCTGTAAAGTGCTCATAGGTCTGGGTGAACTTTATGGTGTACAGAGCATCTCGACAGAGGGTACATGGAAAACTGGGGGTCGGAAGGCATGCATGGGCAATTCTGGGGCACATCAGCAGAGGTGCACTGGGGACAAGGACGTGCCCACACAGACTCCGCTGCACCAGGCACGGTGTCACCAGGGCTGTCTCGGCTGGGGCTTTGCTCCCACAGTGCTGACGTCAGGTTAGAACAACAGCTGCTGTGTGCACACCATCTATGCAGCACATGCCAAGGATCAGACTGTCCGGGGCTAAATCCTGCACCTGCACGGCTGGGTGCAGGGAGCGACTGCCAGCAGCCTCCGTGGCCACACAAAGTCCTTTGGCCATGGTGCGTGTTGTGCTCACTTCCTGCGCCCAATGCGTGCCATCAGCTCGGCATTGGCAGCTGCCTTGGCTTGCAGCTCCTTCTCCCGGGCCAAGTCCAGCAGGATCCTCAGGATGTGTGTGGGGACATCAAGGGACAGGGACACCTTTCTTGCTGTGCTGCTCTTTTTTACCGCAGCAGCTCTGTTGGTGTCAGGGTTTGGCAGCCAGGGCCACACTTCTCTCACTGACTTCTCCAGTAGCAGCTGCGTGGTTCCATCCAGCTGAGAGCCATCCCCAGAGCCGTGGCCATGTTTCTCCCCAGGGAGCCCCAGCATTACTCCGCTGCTGCCCTCCTTGTCCCAGCCACCTTCATGCCAGGGTGCACCGGGCACAGCAGGGCTGTTCTGGAGGCTCAGCCCCTGCACCATGCCCCATGGCAGCAGCAGGAAGGGCAGCAGCACAGCCTGCAGGAACAGAGCGCAGCACTTAGCATCACCCCCCACCTGGTGTGCCCTGTCCCATTCACACCCCGTGGGGGTGGTGGCAGTATAGAGATGGGGTGGTGATGGCAGCTTGGGGACAACACAGTGTCTCCTCCCGCAGCCGCTCCCCGCCCCACAGCTGCCCTTTGATCAGGAACGTGTGACGTGGGACTGGGGCTCAAACCACCACTGCCTCCAAGCTGCCCCCCGGTAATGCCACCCCTCAGCTCTGTGGGCCAAAAGCTACCCTCTCAGATGGGACAATTTGCCCAAAATAAGCAGAAGGGTGACAAGAGCATGACGTGGCCACGTGCATGGCATCCTCAGCATCCTCCTCTGCGGGATCCTGCGCTGCTCTAGGGGCTGGCTGCAAAATCCAGAGGGAAGCAGTGGAATGCAGCCAGCATCCTCATTCTCTACTCCACCTCCTGGGTGAAACCCTTTGGAAAGCACCGGAGTGCGCAGCCAGAGGCAGCTGGATGAGCTGGAAACTGGGTGGTGAGTGATGGCAGAAAGCATCCAACCCCTGTGACCCATGTCCCAGGTAAATCCCCCCAAAGCACCACTCAGAGGTGCAGCCTCACCATTTCCTGCAGTCCTCGTCCCCTGCTGCTCTCACGGTGTAGGGGTGGCAGATGGGGTTTGCCCTGCTCAGAGCTGAGCCCTGGCTCTTATCCTGCCCCAGCTCCACCTCCCGCCCCCCCGGGGTGGCGTGCAGCAGGGCCACTATTAACACATCACAGATAATAACTCATCACAGATGAAATCACCCCGGGATGCGGGTGGGCGTTTGTCCCCTCATAGCTCATGGAGCTGAATTTGGAGGGGATTTCGGGAACACGGCATAATTATCTCACATTGGACATCCAACCAACTGCTGCTTCATAGAACCGAGCATGCCCACAGGCTCTGTTGTGGGCTGGAGTGACTGTGCCTGTGGGGTGGTGGAGAGAGGAAATAAATGGGGCTCTGTTCTTCCTTCTGGAGACAGGACAGGAACTCACCCCCCGGCATGGCAGAATGGCCAAAATTAGACCGAGGCACTGATTCACACTGCACCACAGCCCCACGTGCCTGTGGGTCGTGGGCATGTGTGCATCATCAAGGCACAGGGACAGGACATGGGGACAGGGGGCACCAGGGCAGGAGGGCAGCCAGCGGGCACTGCGGGCAGGAAGACACGGGTTGCCAGCAGACATAGGGCCAGAGACAAGGGGGTCAGGTTGGCTTTGTTGCCCCAGACCCTGTGGCACACAAAGAGGCACAGCATTCTTCCATGAGCACATCTTTAATACCGTGTCCCACCCCTGCATTGGTACACATATACATTTGCTGTATACAGATATACACAGAGCAGCAGTGCGTCTAGGCTGCGCAGGAGCCAGCGTCAGTCACCTTCCTGATGAGCAGGAATCGCCTCTAACATAGCACCATCCTCAGGGTCTCCCTGGTGTGTCCCAGTTTCCAGGCAGAGGTGCGAGCCGGAGGGCAGTGCATGGAGAAAGCCTCCCTCCCTCCTGCAGTTCTCTGCCAAACCATCGCACCCCAAAAGGGGAACCGGGGCCCAGGTGGGGTGAAGGTGAAATTCATTCAAATGGAGCAGGTTGCGTGGTTGCATGCTGGGAGCCCACGAGGGTGATAAGGGCAGCCCACAGCCTTGGGGATTTGAAGTGTCGGGTTTGGGGAAGGGCTCAAACTGTGCCCACTCCCAGCTCTGGGCAGCCAAAAAAGGAACATGGGGCCAAGAGCTGTCCCATTGACAGCAAATAAGTTAAAAATCAAACCAACATCCCAAGAGAGCTCTGGTTTGGAAACCAGATAAAAGGCGTATGGGGAGGCTTTGTTCCCATTTGATAGAAATTTCACCTTCAACGGGCGAATAGAATCAATGTAAAGGGAAAAACCCATGAGCAACAAGAAGAGACGTCAGAAATAGCACCATGTTCCTGCAGGGATCACCACGCTACGCCTCCGGCCGCCGTCCTTCCCCGCTGCCAGCACCTGTGGGGGAGGCGAGGTGGCACCAAGCACGGCACCAGGTGCGATGCTGCCAGAGCTGATAGCCGTGCTGTGCCCACCTGTCCCCACGCGCTGCCTGCAGTGGAGCTCACACTCCTCCTGGCTGCCGAAGCGGTTGAGATTGCCCTGGCAGCCACTGTAGACAAAGGGCCGGCACTCGGCGGCTCTTTGGTTGTAGTACCAGCGCAGTGTGTACCGCTGGCAGCCCCCCTCCTCCATGGGCTGGTGGCAGGGCTCTGCTGCAGGGACAAAGCGCAACGGTGAGGGCGCAACACAGACCAGCATCTCTCATCCAGAAGCATGGGGAACCCAATGCCTGAACAAGCCATGTGCTGCTAGAGTGCCCACCCCAGGGCACAGGCTTGGTGCATTGGGTTCCCAGCAGAACAAGGCAGACCCTGCACCACGGGGTCACCTGTGCTATGCCTGGTGCCCTGTGGGGCACAGGGAGCTCACCATCCTCTGCGAGCTGCTCCAAGCTGCCTGCATCCAGAGCTGTGTCGTAGTCCTCCTGCTCCCCATACATGCTGTCGTACTCCAGGTCATTGGTGTCAATGACAACACGCCTGTCCTGCCCTGCAGACAACACTGGCAGTGAGTGCAGCACTGGGCTATCCCGTGGCCTTTGGGCATCCTTGGGTACCTGTCAGCACAGGGCTTGCAACGTACATATAGGGAATAAAAGGAACAAAATGCACAGGGACAGCACTCACCCTCCTCCTCCTCTGCATGCGACACTTTAAGCACGGGGACAACATGAGCACTGAGATCTGGGAATGCCTCAGTGGGTGGGTAATGGGGGGAGTGATCTGGGAGGGAAGAACAGCAGACATGGGAAACCCCTGTTCAGGTGCAGAGTAGCTCAGAACTGCCCAGGAGAGGGGTCCTGGGGATGCCCCATTCCCTGCAGGCTCAGAAGTGCCCTGGGAGCACAGTGCAACTCCTGTCAGGGAGGTGGCACTGCCAGGCTCAAGAAGGCTGTGTTCCGATGCACCTGGATGCAGCTCCACACTCTCCATCACCTGTTTGGCTGTGCTCCTTCTCTTGGCGGACACTTCTCCCTCCTCCATGGGCAGACTGAAGGATGCTCCTGGGCCGAGTCCCCCATCCTCCTTGGAGACAAAGCATCCAGTTGGGCTGGAACCCTGCACCCCATCCCACCCACTGCTGCGCCCCACATCCCAGCAGGAGTTGGACTCAATGATCCTTTTGGGTCCCTTCCAACTCGGGATATTCTATGACCCTACAGCCCCACTGAGTGCTGAGAGACAGGCAAGGGCATGGGGAGAGGAACAGAAACACAACCTGAGTGCTCACGGGAATCCAAGCGCCGCGGGAGCTGCCCTCCACATGCTGCAGGAGAGATGGAGTGGAGGTGAGCAAGGGGCTCTGTGGGGCATCCCCAAACCCAGGGCGGCTGTGAGGTGCTCACCACAGTGCTGGCTCATCTCCTGCCTGACGAAGGCGCGGATCTCTTCCTCCTGCCCAGTGGTGGAGCAAAGAATGCACAATTAGAGGTAGGAAAAAGCTTTCCCCAGGTTCAGAGCAGAGTCTGGAGTTGGGTATGTTCCATAAGCAGCAGCGGGATGGATGCAGTGCCCCTTCCCACCTGCTGGCCCCGTGCTGACAGCCCCTTACCGTCATGCCCGGATCCCCCTTCTCCCCACGGAGTCCCTCAGCACCAGGACTGCCCTAGGGACAAACAAAGTGGGGCTGAGAGCTGTACCACTGGGTCCGCTCTGGGCAGGGCTGGGCTCACCCACCTGCTCTCCTCGCTCACCAGGGATACCAGGCACACCGCGGGCCCCCATCACTGCCTGCCCAGGGGGGCCTCTTTCCCCCTGTAAAGAACATGGGCACATCCCATCTGGCTCCAGCACAGCCTCAGGACAGGGGTCCCAAACCGCTGCTCCTAACCCTCCCTTGAGCAGGGGGACACAGGGAGGTCCCCAAAGCCACTGAGTTGGTGGGGGAGGTATGGAGCTGGGACACGGCTCCTGATGCTACCAATCCTTCGCCTCTTGGGGGACAAAGACTCACCTTCTGGCCCTGCATGCCCTCAGGACCTCGTGGCCCAACGCTGCCTGGGGGGCCAGGGGGGCCGGGAGCACCATCACTGCCCCGGGGACCAGGGGTACCGATCATGCCTGGTGCACCCTATGATGGAGCAGATGGTCAGTATGGGGACATCCACATACGTACAGCCCAGAGTAGGCACTTTTGGGAGCTTTAGTGCCCTTTGGACAAGGCTTGATCCCAGTACGAGCAATGCAGTGTGACTTATGCAACCTCTTCGCACAGCTCACCCGATCTCCTTTCTCCCCCTGGTCTCCTTTGGCTCCCTGCTGCCCATCGAAGCCACGGTCACCCTGTGTAGAGGAAGGTGCAGGCAGCAAGAGTTCAGGAGGAGCAGCCCTGAGGGGCCATTCCTGAGGTCTCAGCACAGCCTCCCACTGCCCTACCTTGGGTCCCATGAGCCCCTCCTTCCCAGGGATGCCGGGTGCTCCAGACAACCCCAGTTCTCCCTGGGGGATGAAACAGACATCTATGAGCCCCTGGATGCACATCCCCCTCGCAGCACGGTGCTGGCACGATGCTTACCGGCTCACCCTTCCTTCCTGGCAGCCCCGAGCGCCCCGGCAGCCCCGGCTCTCCCTGCAGGAGCAAAGCAGGTGTCAGTCCTCAGCCCCACACCTCCCTCAGGCACGAGGGGGGACCCTGTGAACCTATTGCAGGGCTGAGGTCCTGGCTACAGGATGGTCATCCCCTCACCTTCTCACCCTTGTCCCCATCGAGGCCACAGGCGCCTTTCATGCCCCGCTCACCCTGCAGGGACAAAGGGAGTCAGAGCCCCGCGAAGCCAGCATGTGTCCTGACCACAGAGCACAGGGGATCACCCACCTTGGGGCCACGCAAGCCCAGTGGCCCCATGTCCCCCTTCTCTCCTCGTGCTCCAGCAATGCCATCCCGACCAGGCAAGCCCTGCAAGAAGCACACAGCACGATGAGGACTACTTGTGCCCCGCAGTGGGGTGGCATTGGTACTGAGACACAGCTCCTCACCGGCTCACCAGGCTCCCCTGGCATGCCAACTTCTCCCTGGTAAAGGCAAAGGCAAAGATGTGGGTGAAGGCTAGTGGGCAGCGAGAGGACCCCACTGTGGTGCAGGGTGCCCAGCTACTTACCTTCTGCCCGCCAGGGCCGCGTGCCCCAGGGAAGCCTGCAGAGCCCTTCTCACCTGGTTCACCTCTTGCACCCTGCAAGCACAGCCCCAAATCAGCACTGGGCAGGAGGAAGAGCTCTGGCAAATGCAGGGCCACACACTGACAGGACACCCAGCACTGTGCCAGAGGCCTGGATGCGCATGGGGCACAAGAATGCTGTCATGCTCTTAGGTCCCTCTAGCCATTGCCAACCACTTCCCAGCCCTGCCCCCCTGCCTCATACCTTCTCGCCGGGCATTCCCTGCTCCCCCTTGTCCCCTTTGTCCCCTTCGGAGCCCTTTAGGCCACGGCCTCCCTGCAGAGGGGAGAACAGAAGGATGGGATCAGGGGTCATTGGGGTGGGGAGGAAAGAGCTGCCTGGGCAGGGACATAAGGGTCTATGGGGTGGACATGCTTCCTGAGGCAGGGTCCACCAGCAGACCTCCAGCTCTTACCGGCTCCCCCTTGTTGCCTCTCGCCCCAGCAGGCCCCTCCACCACAATGGTATCGCCCTGCATGCAGGAGAGAGGTGGGTGTGAGCTGGGGGGGGGGACAGCACTGCCACCCCCTGCCCCAGCCCTGGGGGTCTCATCTCACCTTGTCTCCTTTGGGCCCCACGGCCCCGACGTCTCCCTGCAAGGAGGGCACAGTGAGATGTCTCAAGAGTGGGAGCGCTCCCTTCTCTGGCTCCCCAGCCCCAAAAGAGGTCCCTTACCTTGTCCCCACGCTCCCCTCGGTTCCCAGGCAAGCCCTGTTGGGAAAGAGGAGAATGCTGGTTTGGGGGAGCCTACCTGGGGGGATGGTGAGCTGGTTGGTACGTACCATTGGCCCACGGTCGCCTGCCAGCCCTGGGCGCCCATCTTCACCCTGCAAGCAGGAGGGGAGGTGTGAGGAGTGGGTCGGGGGGCACCCCTCGTGGGGGGGACATGGGAGTGCCATGGTGGTATGGGCAGGGGGATTTTATGGTGCTAGCTACCCGTGGTCCTGGGTCTCCACGTTCACCTCTGGCTCCCGGCAGCCCAGCCCCTGGGTCACCCTGTGGGGGAAACACAAGAGTTTGTTCCCCTGTGCAGCTCACCTCAGCAAGAAGCAGGTCCTGTGGCCCCAGCTGTGTCTTCCCACCATCCCATGCCCCCTGCACTGCCCAAAGTGCACAGAGCAGGCTGCCAGGTGCCATCACCCAGAGTGGGCTCAGCATCAGCCAAGAGGGAGCAGTAGCACCCCACAAGAGGAGTAGCCCCACACCTCTGTGCCATAGCACTGTCCCCGGTCCTACCTTGTCACCCTTCAGCCCCGAGGCCCCTTGTATGCCCTAAAGGAAAGGAGAGGGGTGAGTAAACAGGGCTGTGCCAGATGCTCTGGCTGGTGACCCCATCAGCCCCCAATGAGCCAGCAAGGGACCAGGGAGGGATCCTGCACCCACCCTGGGATGCTGCAGCCCCATACTCACCGCTGGCCCTGGGGGCCCTTGGGGTCCAGGTGGCCCTGCGGCACCATCCCTCCCAGGGAAGCCAATTGCACCCTGGGGGGGACACAGCGGTGTCAGGGCTCAAGGCAGGGAACGGAGCTGCTGAGCCCTCACTGGTGCTGCCTGAGCCCACTGCCATTACCCGTTCTCCAGGGGCTCCTGGTGGGCCAGGCTGCCCGCTGTCCCCTCTCAGGCCTGGCTGTCCCGGTGCCCCAGCGATGCCCACTAATCCCGGTGGTCCAGGAGGTCCTGGCAAACCGATGTCACCCTGCAGCAAGGAGGAAAGAGACATGGCCAGGGAAACAGCCTCCTCAGAGGCAGGCAGGGAGCGGACATAGGACCAGGGATAAGGAAGGGCTTACCTTCAAACCTGGAGGCCCATCCTGTCCTGGTGGTCCCCGCACACCGACACCTGGAGTGCCCTGTGTGGTGTCAGAGAGTATGGGGACAGTCACCCCTGGGAGCACAGGGGTGGCAGAGCACTTGGGATGGGGATTCTCACCTTTTCCCCCTTGACTCCAGGTGATCCCTTGGCTCCCTGCAACGACACAGAGCTATTCAGGGTACAGGGTAAGGATGTGAACCCATCAGCTCCCCTTCACATCCTCTACTCACATCTTCGCCGGGGTCTCCAGGCTCCCCAGCTCCTCCAGGCTCCCCCTGGCAGGAGGACAGAAGCAAAGAGCAGGGGTGGGTGACAGGTGGGGGGAGTAGGGATGGCTGCAACCCAAGAGAGCCTGATACTCTCATGACACCTCCTCACCTTCTCACCCTTGGGGCCAGGCAAACCTCGGGCACCTTTGGAACCCTAAGGAGAAAGAGCAGTGTTGGGGATGGGAGAGAATTGCCGGGGCCTGGCTCAGCCCAGGGAGACACAGGGATGGGGTTATAGGCACCAACTCACAGGTTCACCCAGCAGCACGCCCTCCAGCAGCGCCGGCTCACCCTGCAGCAACACAGGGTCAGGCACAGACCTTTGCCGGCTATGGGGAGGGTCTCCCTCACATGCACACCCCATTCCTTACCTTCTCGCCCTTGGCACCAGGAGGGCCAGCAATGCCCTGGGGCAGAGGGGAGAGAGGCAGCAGTCAGCAGGGCTGTGGTCATCTGCTAGCCCTGGTGAGCAGGGGAAGCTGCAAGGAAGCACTCACCTGCCCCGGTGCTCCCGCATCCCCTGGCTCCCCTTTGGGGCCAGTAGGGCCTGATGGTCCTGGCACACCCTGGCACAAAGCACACAGCCCTGAGCACCAGCTCTGCAGCTTGTGCTGAGCCCCCAGCCCCAGTGCAATGGCACTGGCTGTCATACCAACTTCCCGGGCATCCCTGGTTCACCGTCCTTCCCTGGCACACCATCCCGCCCAGGCACACCTGGCTTGCCACTCTCCCCCTGCAGAGTGTGAGAGCAGAGCTGAAGCTATGCACATCCCACAGCCAGGCAGCTATGGGGTTGGCATGCCCCAAGGCTGAGGCCAGCTCAGTAGGGCACGTGCTCACCACTTGTCCTGGCAGCCCAGGAGCACCCGGAGGGCCCTGTGATGGACAAATGACCAGAAATCAACCCACAGCTGAGGCAGTGGGAAGGGCTGTTCCTGTGGACAGGGTTGGGGGTACCTACCACCAGACCAGGTGGTCCTGGAGGGCCAGGCAGCCCCATGCTGCCCTGCGGACCAGGCAATCCCTGCAAGGAGAACAGTGGAGTCAGAGAGGAGATGCCACGCTGGCATATGTTTCTGGGACAGCGGGAGCTCAGCTGTCCCCAGGAAGGGGTTGGGTTTGGGGAGGCTCACCCGGATGCCAGCACCAGGTTCCCCTGGATCACCCTGTGGGGACAGAACCCATGTCAGTCTTGCTGATCCCTTTCCCTGCCACAATCATCACAGCTTTATCCCTATGTCCCCTGAGCACTGAGTGCCTCTAGAATGGGCCAGACTCCAAGTTCTCCCTGCAGCCCACAATGCTGGCGTGGCATCTCTTTCCTGCGCCAGACCAAACATGGAGATGATGAAGGTGATGATGACAATGGCAATGGTGTACCTTCATCCCAGATGGACCCTGGCTCCCTGGTGGGCCAGCAGCACCCTGCAGAAGAAATTACATTCAGGACAATGCCCACTGGTGGCACAGCTCTATGGGGTGGGAAGAGGTACCAGGACAGTGCCATCCCAGGGCTATCAACCCCACTCATTGTGGGGACATCTGCCCCAAGTCCCCTTTGCTGTGCCCTTTGCAGTGCCCTGCACGTGACACAGGGGTCTCCTTACCGCAGGTCCTGGTGGCCCTGGCTCACCCTGATTGCCCTGGGAGGGAGGGAGAGATGTGGTCAGGATGTCCCTGGTGCACAGGGGCTCTGGGAAGCACCCATGCCATGCACGGAAGAGCCTGGCCAGCTCCCAGCAGGATGCACCATGCCTAGCACACACTGAGCAGGAGCCAGGGGGACAGTGACATGCTGGGGACAGACACCTACCGGGCGGCCCAGCACACCAGGGAAACCTGGCAAGCCCTGCAAAGAAGCACATTATAGCCAGCAGGGGAGCAGGGCCACACCACCTCCAAGCAGCCCCGCCTGCCCATAAAGCTCCCTGGGGGATGAATGCAGTGTCACCATGCAGTACCCACCCAAGGGTACTTACTGAGGGACCAGGGGGCCCTCTAAAGCCCTGCGGGCCCTGTGTAGGAGGGAAGGATGCAAACAACATGTGAATGCTCCCTTTGGGTTGGTGGTGACTGTTGTGCAACCATGGGATCTGCCCATACCTCCCAGACCTCAGCCCCCTGCAGCCACACTCACCGGCTTCCCCTCGGGGCCAGCCAGACCCCTCTCTCCTGGGAGGCCCTGGAGCAAGAGATGGAGATGGTGAAGACAATAGTGGTGATGAGAATGGAGATGGGGATGATAGGGACAGTGACTGAGATGGAGACAACAGGGTGGTTGATGGAGATTGTGATGAGGATGGAGATGGAGACAATGGGAGCGACAGAGACCATAATGGAGATAGAGAACATGATGAGGGTGGAGATGGAGTCCATGGGAGTGGAGAATGTAATGGGAATGGAGATGAGTCCATGGGGGTGATGGAGAACATGATAGAGATGGAGGTGGAAACCACAGGGGTGATGCAGGATGTGACAGGGATGGAAATGACAAGGATGATGGAGGGGGGAATGAAAATGGAGGTTTGGTGCCATACTCACTGGAGAGCCATCCCTGCCCTTCTCGCCAGGCTCTCCTCGCTCGCCCCGTGATCCACCTTCACCCTGATGTGGGGAGAAGTAAAGAGTTGTAGGACCTGTGCTACAGGCAGGGATTTCCCTGTCCCCCACATGCCCTCACATCCCACTTGCACCCAGAGAGGGATGTCCCCAGTTGTGCCCCTGCCCAGGGCTTCGTTCTGTGGGGTCACCCTGTTGGCAGCACATGAAGAGAGGAGAGCAGAGACCGATGCTGAGCCCAGAAAGGGAGTGAGGAACAGAGAAGCAGAGGAGCCACAGGAGACTTACTACACTCAGACCTTATCTCCTTTGGGTCCTCGCTCGCCCTCGGCACCAGGCTCACCCTGTAGGAAGGAGGAAGGAGATACCATCAGACCCACATGCTGCAGTTTGGGATGCCCACTCTCCCAGCCCATCACAGCCAGCAATTATCACATCATCCCTCCTCAAAGAACTCAGATTCTGGCTCCATCGCTGCCCTGCTCCTTTCTCCTGGACACGCACCTTCACTCCCTTAAGTCCAGGGGGACCTCGCTCGCCTGGGAAGCCCATCAGGCTGCCCTCCATTGCGTCTGCCTGCAGGCACAGCGTGGTCAGGGCTGGCATCCAGGGGACCCCAGGGAGGTCCCCCAGTGGCACAACCCCTCCTGAGCCCCTGTGCCAGGGGACCAGACATGAAATTCATCCCTGGAGGCATCTACTGGCACCTCCTGGGGACAGTCCCCAGCAGCATCTATCACCTACCTTGGGCCCTGGGGGCCCTGGGAGGCCTGGCAAGCCATCTCTGCCCTGGTGAGAAGGAAAACAGATGGAGCATCCCCAGAATGTTCAGTCCATGGGGTATATCCAAGTTTTATGAAAAGCAGAGGGACAGAGGGGACTGCATTCCCATTACGGCTCACCTGCTCACCCCGGTCGCCCTTCTCACCACGGTCACCCTGCAAAAAAGAGGTGGGGGGGCTCATGAAGCTGTCCCCAAGCCCGGAAGCCATGTCCCCCTGCCTACACCCCCACACTCACCTTCTCACCAGGTCGCCCGGCCTCCCCCAGCTCGCCAGCCCGGCCTGGCACCCCTGGGATGCCCGGCTTGCCTGGCTCCCCTGGCTGCCCCGGTGGCCCCTCTGGGCCCCGCTCGCCCACAGCCCGGCCTGCGGGGCCCTGAGGACCAGGGGCACCTTGGTCCCCTTTGTCACCTTTGGGTCCTCGCTCACCAGGGAAGCCTAAAGAACCCTGCAAAAAAGCATACCAGACTGTGGGATGGGCACCTCAAAATGCAGGGAGCTGCGAGCCCCCATAGAGCATCCTAGGGCTGGAGGGATTCAGCAGGGCTCAGGTCTCGGAGCCAGGTGGGTAGGGGGAAGGTGGCAATGAGTCTGAGCCAAGAAGTGACCCCCTGGAGCCCCACAGTGCTCACCTCCCGGCCTGGGGGACCCCTCTCCCCTGGCTCCCCCCGGCTGCCCTTCTGTCCCCGTAGCCGTTCGGACACAGGCAGAAAGGAGTCCGAGCTGCCATCATAGGCACCCGTCAGCTCCTTCAGAGATGAGATCTGGAAGGGAGGAAAGAGGCAGTGATCAGCAGTCATGCACTCCAGTCCCAGTGCCCCATCCCACCCTCCTCTGGTCTCTCACCACCAGCTGGCCCCATACCCATGCCCACCCCATACCTTGATGCCGAGGGCTTCCAGACTACGTTCGATATTCTACAATAAAAGGACATGAGAAAGGAAGCCTATTGTGCTGCTTCTACCACTGGGGCTCTGGGGACCTCCAAGGCTGATGTCCCAGCCCAGTGGAGAACTCACCACTGCAGTCCCAGGGTCTCCGCTGACACCAGGCCGCCCCTAAGTTTGCAGAGCAAGAGGGAATGGGATGTGCCATGGGTGAGGTGGGCAGCACTGCTGCTACACTAATAGGTTTCAGAGCGAATGCCACAGGGTGCTGCCTGGGAGAGGCTGTGGTTCTCCCACAGTACTCAGTGCTGGATACTCACTGGCTCCCCTCGTGGTCCTGGCTCCCCTGGGTCCCCCTGAAATACAGCAAAGCAGTCAGGGGGAGAAGGGCCAGGCTGCCCAGCCACAGGGTCCCCGAAGGACTCACCCCCTCTAGCACGGATACCCCCCAGACTTTTGTCACAGAGCGCTAGAGGACACCTACCTTTGGTCCAGTGATCCCACGAAGGCCGGGTGAGCCCTGGAAGTACAGATGGGACACAATGGCACCCATGGACATGGGGCCTCAAGTAAACCATGGGGCAGCTAGAGCTTGAGGATAACAAACCTGGCCTGGGGGGCCAACCTGCCCTGGGACACCAGGGACACCAGGGGGGCCAGGGAGGCCAGGCATGCCTCTGTCCCCCTGCTCGCCCTTGGCACCGTTGTGGCCCTGCCGAGAGAGTTGTGTCACCCCCAGTGACTGGGTGCTGTCCCAGCTTGTCCCCAGTGGGGACAACCCACAGCACAGGGCTACTCACATCTCTGCCAGGGGCTCCGGCATCACCTTTGTCTCCCTAACCAGGAGGAGGAAAAAAAAAGACTCAGTCCAGAAGTGACACCAATGGGGACCATATAGGGCACTGCTCCTCACCTTTCTCCCATCTTCTCCTGGCGTCCCATCTTCTCCCTTGGGATGGAGGTTATGAATTGGCACCCACAGCACAAGCAGTGGGCAGGACAGGGGCAGTCCCAAGGGCATGGGATGGGGTGCTGTGCCACATGCCTCCCTCGGCTCTGTGCCAGTTTGGGGCTGCCAGCCCTCAAGGTTCTCATCAGCACCCCAAAGCCAAACCCCATGCTCTACTCACATTCTTGCCATTTAGGCCAGGTTTGCCATCGTCACCGGGTTTTCCCTGGGAGGAAGGAGAGGCAGTAAGAGGAGTCCCCAGCACGGGCAGTCAGGGGTCCCAGCTCCTACTGATGTCCCCTAGGAGAGCTGGGACCAAGTGCAGAGGCACAGTGCAGAACGTGTCCCTGCAGCAGGACATGTCCCCATGGCACACGGGGCTGTTACTCACAGGGATACCAGGTGGTCCCAACGGTCCTATTGTGCCAGGCGGTCCCTGCTCCCCCCTCAGCCCAGGCAGCCCCTGCAGGGACAGGAGAAGAGGGGAGGCACAGGGCAGCAACAGGACACAGCCTCTGCTATGGGAGGTAAGAGCACAGCCATGGGATGGGGGACGAAACAGAAGCGTCATGTCCCCAGCAGGAGAAGAACGCACACCCACACTCCCAGGAGATACTTACATCTCGGCCAGGGTCCCCCTGCTTCCCAGGGTCCCCCTATAGATGAAGAGGACGTGAGCATCCCATGAGCACCTCCAGCGGACGTGCAGTGGGATGCCTCTGCCCCACCACCGCCCTCATCCCGTGTTCCCATTTCCAGTGCCACCCCAGACCATGCTCACCCTCAGCCCGGTGGGTCCCGGAGGGCCAGGTTTCCCCTCCAGTCCGTTGCGGCCATCCAGCCCTGGTGGGCCGCGCTCCCCCTGGAACAGAGCACTGCATGAGGACTGTGCTGCACAGAGGGACAGGGGGTGGTGGGCAGCCCCCATCCCCCTCACCTTCTCTCCAGGCAAGCCTCGGTCCCCAGGGTCACCCTACGGGAAGAGGACGGAGTAAGCACTGTTCCATCCCCAAGTGGGACTGAGCATGGGAAGGGGAAAAGGGGCACTCACCCGTGCGCCGGGGGGGCCGCGGGGGCCTTCAATGCCCTGCAAGTGATACATGACAATGGTGGGCGCAACCCCAGGGCCCACCGTGGCTCTCCAGGTCATCACTCACCCCACACTTACACTCAACCCCGGCAGTCCAGGGGGGCCACTCTCACCCTTGGCCCCCTTTGCTCCATCCTCGCCCGGGTCCCCAGCATCTCCCTGTCAGGGATGACACAGTGGTCAGAAGCAGTGCAATGCTGCAGTCCCACAGCAAAGCATCACATCATCACCTCTTGGCTGTTACCTTCTCACCCTTCTCTCCTACTCCTCCAAGCCCCACATCCACCTGTGGAGCAGAGAGGGGACATCAGAGAGGGCACAGACCTGCTGGCAGGAAAGGGGGAGGGTACAGCTTACAGCTCGTCCTGGGGGTCCAGGAGGACCCTGAAAGAAAAGAGAGCAAATTTGTTAATGAGTTCTGGTGTGTATTGGGGAGGGGGTGCAGATCTGGCACCTGGGTGGGTGTCACTCACCGGCTCCCCGCGGTCACCCTTGGTGCCAGGTGCTCCGGGAATGCCCTGTGGAGAGGGATGAGTGAGAAGGGGGATGGGGTACCCAGGAGATGGGGTTACCCCTGGGGTCAGGGGGTACCCATGGGCACTCATGTGGTGGCACTCACGTTTCTGCCTTCAGGACCTGGGTCTCCGAGGTCGCCCTTCTCTCCAGGGGGGCCACGGTACCCAGGCAGCCCCTGGTTGGGGGGTATGGGGAGATGTATGTTACCCTGGGCCACTCAAGGCCACCAAGGTCTCCCCTGGCCCAGGGCTCCCACCAGCCCAGTACTTACCCGTGGACCCCTGTCTCCAGGTTTGCCAGGCACCCCTGCTTCACCCTGAGGGATAGATGGGGTGAGTGGGCTGGGGGGCAACAGGGAGGCAGTGGTCCATGAGTTTCCCACTTACCGGGGTGCCTTCATCACCCTTCTCTCCACGCTCACCCTAAAGCACAGGTGAGGGGACAAGAGAACAAGTCACCAGTGTCCCTCTGTGCTGCTCCCCATTCCTTGGGGCCTCAGCATCCCCATAGCATCTCCTACTGTTCCTGGCCCCACGCTACCTCCTTGCCACGCTGCCCTGGTTGTCCTGGTGCACCCACTCTGCCTGGCTCACCCTTCTCGCCTGGCTCCCCTGCGTCACCCTGAGGGGGAAAGAGGAAGACCAGGGGAACTAAGGCCCAGTAACACATGATGGATGGACAGATGGACAAAGGAGTGAAGCCTCCTGCAATGCCATTACCTTTGGACCGCTCCTGCCAGTGAGGCCAGTGATGCCCTGGGAGGTGCAGAAGGACAGTGCTGTTAATGGGGACTTGGGCATGAGATCAGAGCCCAGCTCCATGCATTTATGTGCACTCACCCGCTCGCCCTGCTCGCCTTTGGGGCCAGTTGGTCCTGGGATGCTCAGGCCAGGGACACCCTAAAGACAAAGGAAAGCAGCTTGGAACAGCGGGACCAGCAAAAACGCACAGCAAGGAGAGCCCAGATGGGCTGCATGCCCCAGAACCTGCCCAGCTCAAGGTACTCACACGGGCACCCCTCTCCCCTACATCACCCTTGGGGCCAGGAGGCCCCTCTGGTCCTGGAAATCCTCTGTCACCCTGGAGCAGATGAAATGGCACCGTTAGTCCCCCCAGACTTCCCCTTCCCCATGCTGCAGCTGAGGATCAGCATGGGCATCCCAGCGGTGCCAGCATCCAGCACCACTGTGCTATGCCCCCATCCCAGCTGTGCCATGGGGACAATACCAAAGGTCAGGGACAAGGCTACCTTCTCTCCTCTGACACTGGCCATGCTGGGAGCCTGGGGACAAAGCAGGAGGGACAGTGCTGGGTGCAGCCACTACTCCTCACGCCAGGAATGGGGTGGGATGCCAGGCGGCAGCACTTACCGGCTGGCCAGGTTCACCAGGCGCTCCCACATCACCCTATGGACACATGGGGTCAGTGCCATTCCCTCCCCACAACCCCAGCCCCAGGCCCTGCTTCTCCCTCACCTTCTCGCCCCGTGGCCCAGCTGGTCCCGGTACTCCCTGGTGCAGAGAGAGGATACTCAGAGGTTGGCAGTGCCTGGGGACATATGTCTGTGTCACAGCCACCCCACAGTGCTCTGGGTGCCCATGCTCACCTCTCTGCCCGATGGCCCTGGCCGTCCTGGAGCTCCTGTCTCACCCTGGAGGAGGAGAGGAAGAGGAAGAGGAAGGTGCTCCTAGGAAGGGCATGACCATGGCCACGGGTGCCCACCTACCTTTTCACCCTCGGGGCCAGGCGCACCGCGGTCTCCCTGCAGAGGGAAGCAGAGGAGAATCTCAGACAGCCACCCTCCCACCCCTAGGACCCCATGGTGAGCCCATGGTCCTACTCAAGACCCCCGACAGCCTCCCAGGGGCACAATGCCACGTTGGACCCCAGGGCCACCAGAAGCCATCAAAGTGCCCAACCACACACCACTACCACCTCACCTTCTGGCCCGTCTCCCCCAGCTCGCCTGGTGCCCCACGCTCTCCCTGGTGCAGGAGGAAGATAGATGGTGTTGGTGGCTGGCACAGGGGGTGCACAGCACCCACATCCCTTTTCTCTCCACAGAGGAGTTGGGGGATTGGGGTGCATCATGAGAGCATCCCCTCACCACTCACCTTCCTGCCTTGTTCTCCTGGAGGTCCCCGTGGACCCTGGAGAGGAAGGCAGAGAGATGTCATCTCCCAAGCAGGGTTAATGCTCTGCCCACCCTGCCTTGTCCACGACACTCACCCGGTCTCCAGGGTCCCCTGGACGTCCAGGTGGCCCTGGGAATCCCTCCTCACCGTCACCCTGTGAAGTGAAGAAGCCAACAGTATGTCCATGAATTGGGGCTATCTGTCCCCATCACAGAACAAGGGGGGTCCTGCCTCCCTCTTACCTTCTCACCCTTGGGGCCGGGAGTACCAGCAAGTCCCCGTGGGCCGGGCTCCCCGGGTGGACCCTGGAAGAGATTGGCAAGGGCACAGCTCAGCCTCTGGGGGGACTCACAGCCCTGCTCTCCCACCCTGAGCCCAGCACTCACCGGGGGGCCCGGCTCCCCTCGAGGCACTGCCCCATCGACCAGTCCAGGGGGACCCTGTGGAAAGAGGGCTGAGCTTCTGCATGGCAGCCCCATAACTCAGCCCTTTCTAGTGCCCCGGGAGGCAGAGGTACCAGGCAAACACGGTCACTTACCCTCTCCCCTCGATCACCCTTCTCCCCCTGCAAGGTAAAGAGAGCAGGTAAGGGTGGGGCTGGGCTCTGTTCATGCCTCCACCCTCTCCCCCCTCAAATGATGGGGGCAATGACGGGCAGAGCACATCAGCAGTAGGGTCAGGGCATGTGCCATGCTCATTATAAGGATGGATGATGTGGGAGTCATAGACAATGAAGACAGCCATGCAGGACCAGGAGCTCTGCATGGAAAGCAGCTTCAAGGTGCCAGCTGTCCCTCCATCCCCACACAGCACCAGCTGAAACGTACCTTCACAGAGTCTCCTGGAGGTCCTGGTAGCCCCATTGGCCCAAGGGGACCCGGAGGACCTGGGTCACCAAAGGGACCTCGTGGGCCAGGGTTGCCAGGGGGGCCAGTGCTACCCTGGAAGAAAGAGATGCTCTATGAGTATGGGATGCTGCATGGGCAGAAAGTACTGGTGGACACCCCCAGCATGCACAGCCCCGTCTATACCGGTGTGCCTGGCTCCCCTTTCCGTCCTGGCAACCCCTGTCCTCCATCCACGATCACTCTGGGCTCTCCCTGAATGAGGGGAAAAATAATTAAAAAAAAAAAAAAAAAAAAGAAAATCAGTGCCACCATGTTCCTTGCCATGACTCTCCCCAGTGCCAAGCTTAGGAGGCAGTAGGAATAAGATGTCCACCTGTAGCCCTCTGCTCAGCACCTACCGGCTCGCCTTTTTCCCCCTTCGGGCCAGGATGCCCCGCTGTTCCTCGTGGCCCCTGGAAATGAATAACAGTGAGAATGGGGCCTTTGGAGGCATGGGGCTTGGGAGGAGGGGGGTCATACTCACAGGGTCCCCTCGGGGGCCAGGAATGCCCTGGTTGCCCTAGAAAACAGAAGAACAAAAGGTGAAAGCATTGTCCCTGCCAGCCAGGGAAGTAGGGATGGCATGACATGGATGAGATGGGATAGCATGGGTTGGGATGGGATGGGATAGGATGGGATGGGATGGGATGGGATGGGATGGGATGGGATGGGATGGGATGGGATGGAGACAGCAATGATCCCACCAACAAGGGAGACCACCCTAGCACAGGGAATGGATAGGAAGAGAGCTTAGGGAGCAGGCAAAGTAGGCTGATGGATGTATAGAGCCCACTGGTCGAGGTTTGATCAGCACCAGCCAACCATGGGTACATGCACACTCACCGGCTGGCCAGGGGTCCCAGGGTTCCCGGGGGGGCCAGGAAGCCCTGGCCGCCCATCAGCTCCAGGGAAGCCCTGCAGGAGAGAGGAGCATCACGTCAGGGCCATACTCCTCCCAGGTCCCCCCTCTCCCACTGTGGCTGGGAGGTCCCTGTGCCTGGAACTCCAAGATGTGCAGATACAGGGGGCACTCACCCTATCCCCCTTCTTGCCCAGCTGCTCAACGCTCTCTCCTGGTGGCCCTCGTGGTCCCACAGGTCCTGGAGGGCCAGGCAGTCCATGGCGGCCCTGAGACAGCAAAGAGCACAGACTTGGTGGCAGGCAGGAGCCAAAGGATGTTTCCTCCATCCACCACTGTGGTAAGGGCTGTATGGATCCCTTCCCGACACCCACTCAGCAGGAGGACAAAGGGACACAGGGGCTGTAGCAATGCTCCCCATTTCCCCCCACACTACGCATCAGGACTTTACCGGTTCTCCAGGGGGGCCCGGCTGCCCCACACGCCCCTGTGGCCCCTGCAGAGACAAAGCCAGCCATCAGCATTCACTGAGAACTGCTGCAAGTATGGCAGCCCTGCCATAACCCACAGCTGTAGGGGGTCTCAAACACTTACTGCCACGCCAGGGTCTCCCTTCTCTCCCTGCAAGGGGACAGAGAGAAGAGCTGAGAGGCTGCACCCCTCTGCAGTAGCTGCCCCCAGCTCAGCCCCACACCGTGGGTAAGGTGGAGAACTCACACTGAGACCCCATGCCACAGGAATACTCACTCACCCTGGGGCACTGCACAGTGCAGGGCTTTGGCTCTGGCTCTGGCTGGTGAGACAAGAGGAAGACACGTAATTGTGAGAGAGGAAGACTTTGGCTGCATGGGGTCTGCTCCCCAGCCCTGGGCATCCCCCAGTCTCTCACCCTGGTGGAGATGATGGTACAGAGGTCATCGGTGAGCTCTCCCTCCAGCTCTGACAGGGCACCACGGTTGCGGAAGACGAAGCGTGGATCCTCACCACTGACCATGCGCCGGAGCTGCTCCTGGTCTGCCCCCTCCAAGCCCACAGCCAGCACTCGGACCCCTGCACCAACAGCACCTTCAGTACCTGGCTGGAGCACCAAAGGGGACCTCATCCCACGAGGACCCCGTCCCACAGGGACCCTATCCAACCTCACCCGCTGCCTTGGCATCCCTGGCAGCAGTGATGGCATCGTCCCCAGAGGGGCCGTCAGCCAGCACCACCAGCACCGCTGGCACACTGGGCCGCCGTCCTGCGCCAGGGCTCAGCAGATAGGTCCTAGCAAAGGTGATGGCTGCCCCTGGAGGGAGGATAAAAGGATGGGGGGGTCAGCAAGGTCCCACTGGCCACTGGCCCAGCCCTAGCACATCCCCTCACCAATGGCATTGCCGCTGGGCTCCTCGTAGCGCATGGTGCGGATTTGCTCCAGCACGGCGGGCAGCTCACTGGAGCGGTTGAGGAGCAGCCAGGGCAGGCTGCGGTAACTGTACGTGGCCAGACCCACCTGCGAGGGCAAGGGACAGAGGTCGACATTGCCATCCTCCTCACATGCCCCCTGACACCACGTAAGCATCATACCTGGGTGCCATCGGGGCCCAGGCGGCCCATGGAGGTGACAGTGTTAGAGAGGAGCGTACGGACAGCATCAGCACCAGAAGAGCTGTCACGTGTGCCATGCACCAGGAAGACGATGTCCCCTCGGGCGTCCCTGCAGACTGAGGGAAGAGGCAAGGTGGAGCAGAAACATGAGCACCCCAGCCCCTCCAACACCCATCCCAACCTGCATACCTGGCCGCTCACTGACGGAGCTCTCAGCACCAGGTGTGCTCCCCAGAAGCGGGCGGATGGTGAAGGTGTAGCGCTGGCCCAGGCGCAGCCCAGGGATCTGTAGGGAGCTGGCAGTGCCCGGCACCACGCGCCGTGCCTCGCCGCCCGCTGTACCCACAGTCAGGGGGACAGGGACAGTGAAATCCCTGGGGATAGCTGCCCTCCGCCCAGGGACATGTGTCTGCCTCACCTGCAGGGGGGGTCCAGGACAGGACGTATTCAGAAGCACCAGGGACAGGGGTCCAGGAGAGCGTCACAGAGTCTCTCTGCACCTCCGTCACTCGCAGGCTGGTGGCATGGCTTGGAGACGCTGCTGAAGGGAAATAGGGTGCTCCAGCCCACAGGGCAGCCCCCAACCCACTCCCACACTCATCACTCTCCTCCATCCCAACCTCCCCACAGCACCACACATTCCTTACCGGTGGCAGTGGTGACGGCAACCGGTGCGCTCTCCCGGCTGCCTACCATGCTGGTGATGCTGATGTGGTAGCGCCGGCCCGGTTCCAGCCCTCCCAGATCATAGGAGCTGGCGGTGGCTGGAAGCTGCTGGCTGCGCTGGGGACCACCTGGTGGGGACAGAGAGGTGAGGGGCCGGGGGCTGCCACTGGAACACAGGGCTTGGGCACACTCACCCTCAGCTGGGCGCCAGACCAGGCGGTACCCGCTGCTGCCAGACACCGGCACCCATGAGAGGCGCAGGCGATTCTCCGAGGCCTCCATCACCTGCAAGTTGCTAACAGGGGGCACGGGGGCCGCCTCCGCTGTGGGGGATATGGGCAGGGATTAGGGCAGAGGTGCCCACTCCCCCCATGTGCTGTCCCCTAGCCCCATGCTCACGGGTGGTAACGATGATGGACACAGGGTTGCCCTCATGGTTGCCTATGAGCGCTGTGACCTTCACAGTGTAGGAGACACCTCCCTCCAGGTCGGGGATGTCAAAGGAGCTGATGTGGCCGGGAACATGCTGGCTCTTCTCCGAGCCCCCTGCCGAGGGCCACACATCAGCCCTGGTGCCTCCATCATTGCTGTCCCCACCCTTGTCCCCATCCCATGCTACCGTCCCGACGGCTCCACACCACACGGTACGCTGTGGCTCCTGGCACACCGACCCATGTGACACGGGCAACATTGCTCCTGGATGACTGCACCTCCAGCCGGGATACTGTCCCCACCTGCTCAGCTGCTGTGACACAGGGAGAACCAACATCACCTGCAGTCAGGGCACCTGGCACCAGCTGGCAGCAGCAGGCAAGGTCACACCTCACCTGTCCTCCCCATGGTGGTGACAGGGGGACCCTCGCGGCCATCAATGATGGCTGTGACACCGATGGCATAAACGGTGCCAGCTCGCAGCCCCTCAATGGTGTAGACAGTGGGGTTGGCAGGGAGGAAGCGGGACTGCTCCTGACCTGGGAGAGACAGTTGAGATGGGAAGAGCTCCCATGGCACCACCACATCACCTCCAAGTCCTGCACTCACCATCGCCGGCCCTCCACGTCAGCCGGTACCCCCCGGCGCCCGACAGCCCCCTCCACGTGACCCGCAGCTGGTTGGGGCCGGCCTCCGTCACCCGCAGCTCCGAGACACTGCCCACAGCTGGGAACTCTGCACGCCCAATGGCACCAGGACATCAGCATGGGGACACCCCGAGTGGCCACCGCAAGCCAGGGCTGGGGCTAACCATGCGCACTTACTGACGTGGATGCTGAGTGCAGCAGCACTGCCCTCCCGGCTGCCCACGAGGGCTGAGACGCGCACCAGGTAGGTGACGCCTTCCCGCAGGTCACCCAGCTCCAGCACTGTCTGCGTGCCTGGGATGCGCCTCGTCCTCTCGGTGCCGTCTGCAGGGAGCAGGGTGCCACAGGGCCCTCAGTGCCACAGGGGATGCCAAGCGATGGCACCGTGGCCCCATCCCGCTGGCTCACCCTGGGTGTTGCGCACTGTCACTTTGTACTCGGTGGCACCGGGGATGCCAGTCCAGCCCAGCCGCACCCTCCTGCCCAAATCCTCGATGAGACGGAGATCTGACACCGCGCCCACTGGTACCTCCACACCTGCAGGGGGGCAATGCTGTAACTTTCTCCAAAGCTAGGACCAGCGAGCCGGAGGTCCCATGGCTCTGTTGCAGTGATGCCATGCATCATGTCTTGATCTGGGCTCACCTGTCTGGAAGGTGGTGACGGGGGTGGCCACCTCCCCACCTTCATACAGCGTGTACAGAGTGATGCGGTACTCAGTGCCTGGCTGCAGCCCTGTCAGCTGGTAGGTGCTGGCACTGCTGGGCAGCGACACTGTCCTGGGGGTCTCCAGCCCTGTGGGAATGGCAATGTCAAAAGGAGTTGCCGCTGGCCCCATGCCACGTCAGGGACCAGGTGCTGTGAGCCCACCTGTGGCTCTTTTCCACTCCAGGCGGTAGCCACGGGCCTCACGGATGGCAGTCCAGAGCACCTGAATGGACGTGGGGCTCAGGATGTTGGTCCGCAGCGTCTGCTCTGTGCCTGCCTCTGCAAAAGGGACCCATAGGTTGTGCCATCCCATCTCCTTGTCCCCCCACAGGTGATGCCCCTGCATGGGGACAGCTGCGTGGTGCTTACGTGTCCGCGCGGTGAGACTGGCGGTGGCTGCAGGCTGCTGTGCATAGCGTGCCCGCAGCGTCACCACGTACTCGGTGTTGGGACGCAGGTTGCTGAGCGTGGCCGACAGCGCGCCAGCCCCCAGGCTCCTCTCTTCACTCTGGGGCATTCCTGGGGGGGACCCAGAGGGGCGAGGGCAGGTGTGTGGCAGGGAAGGGGTGTGCGCAGCTCCCTGCCCCGGGGATGCCAGGCGGTGCCAGGGGTGGGGAGCGCGGGGTGAGGCTGGGACGGGGGCCAGGGCAGCGCCCAGGGACAGGGAGGGGCCGCCAGGTGCTGTAGCACACGCAGCTACCCCAAAGAGGTGCCTGTGGGGCACGGCATGTCCCCTCACCTGGCACGGCGTAGCTGAGGATGTAGCCCTGGGGCGGCTCGGGGCCGGGCTGCCAGGACAGCCTCAGGAAGGTCGGCCCAGCCTCAGCCACGTGGAAATGCTGCACGCCGCCACGGCTCTCTGGGGACAGCACGGGGACAAGTGTGAGCTACGTGCTGCCAGCACCTACCCGCATCCCCCACGGGTACTCACGGGTGCGCGCCCGCACAGACACCGACTCGCTGACGCTGTTGGCATACTGAGCGATGACAGTCACCAGGTACTCCGTCCCTGCGCGCAGCCCCCGCAGCACGGTGCTTGTCTCCCGCGGACCCACGCTCACCTGGGTGGGAGCAGTGTCATCCCGATGCTGGCGGGCACCAGGCACTGCAAGTGGGCGCAGGGCAGCGCTCACCTCCTGCCGCTCAGCTGCCAGCGGCTGCCCCAGCCCCGTCAGTGGGACACGCTGCACCCTATAGCCGGTGACGGGGCCGCTGGCCGGGCTCCAGCGGATGCGCAGCACATCGGAGCCATGCTCCAGGACCTCCAGGTTGGAGGGACCAGCGTGGCCTGATCCATCTGTGGGGGGACATGGAGCTGTCAGCTCTGGGGTGCGTGAGGAGAAGGTATTAAGGCAGCTCCCACGCCCTCTTTTAAAGGTCTCCTACCAGGGGTGCGTAGCGTGCCCCCTGAGCTTGTGCACACCCTGCGTGTCATCAGTGGCACCAGTGTCCCCAGCAGCTTGAAGTCACCCACATAGAAGAAGAAGGAGTCAGTAGGCAGTGAGGCCACGCGGATCAGCTCCTGGCGGTCGGCATTCTTGATCCCTGAAGGGGACAGGAATGGTGGGTGATGGCAGTGCCCAGCCCCAGGGGGAGCCCATTACTCAGGGGTGTGGATACCAATGTGCACACCGCGGATCTGCTCACCAACAGCAAAGACCTTGATGCCCAGGCTCTTCAGCCTCAGCGCCGGCTGCTCAGCATCATCCTGGGACTTGCCATCCGTGATGAGGATGCAGATCTGCAGAGCCATGAGCCTCAGCCCCATGGACCCACTGCATCCCTCTGGGATGTCCCAAATGCAACTCCCCACCCCATACCTTTGGGACTCCAGGCCGGAGCTGTGTGGGACCAAAGAAGTTGTCAGAGACGTAGCGCAGCCCAGCGCCGGTCCGTGTGTTGCCGCCCTTGTAGCTCAGCTGCTGGATGGCCCTCTGGATGCCTGTGCCATTGGTGTGCTGGGAGAAGCCAAACTCCACCCTGGGGACATCGGGACACATGGGGACACATAATTTTCCAGCCCCACGGTCCCACGGTGAGCCCCGCATACCCATCCCCGGGGCTCACCGTGGATCGTCGCTGTACTGCACCACGGCGAAGCGCACCGCCTTCTGGCCCACCACATGCACAAAGGGTGACACCAGGTCCTCCACGAAGGTGCGGATGGCACGGAAGTTGTTCCGGCCAATGCTGGATGAGCCGTCCACCAGGAAGACGATGTCAGCCTCCAGCACGTTCTCGCACACCGCTATGGGACAGCATTGGTTGGCATCCACAAGAGCCCCTGGTGCCCTGTGGCACAGGACCCCCAGACCTGTCCCTTCTCCTTGAGCTCACGTCACATTGGTGGCCACTCCCATAGGGCTCCCCGTGCTCAAGCTCAAGTTTGGGGTGCTGCAGTGGGAAGGAGCAGAAGAGCCCCTCTCACCCCGCTGTAGGCCCTATAATGGTACCCAGCACTCAGCACCCACCTTGGCTCCTCTTCTGTGCGGCAGCAGCCTGGGGGGCCAGGAGCAGGGAGAGGAGTAAGAGCCTCCCACTCATTGTGGGGCCCTGCAGGACAGCAGGAGAGGATGCTGCAGCCACCACCCTGTGCCAACCCCACGCCTCTGGGCACGGTGGTGATGGATGCACTGGGTAGAAGCAATTAAAAGGAGTGAAACGCCATAACATGAAAACAAAAAAGTAAAGACGGATAACCCGCAGAGCTGCTCACTGCAGGATGTGGGCATGGCTGGGCTGCACCGCAGTGGTACCCGTGCATTTGGGTTCCCTGCTGTGTCCAGAGTACTGCACTGGGTCTGAGAAAGCAGAGCTAGGTGGAAAGTCCCAGCACAGAGAGCCACGTGCCCAGCACCCAATTCCACTCCGTCCCTCCCCATCGCACCCAGCCCAGCTGTGACCCCACTGATGCCCAGTGCTCAGGACAGAAGGGCAGTACAGGAGGCTGCCAGCCTGCATGCCAGCCGTGCCCCCCCACTGTACTGCTTCCTCCTCCTGCCCGCCCCACGCTCACCCCAGCGCTCCTGCCCTACATGCAGAGGGGTGGCACGAGTGAGGGCTCCAGGAAGGGCACGATCCCGTGGGGACGGGAAGGGCAGTAGCTTCCCACGAGCACACCCGCCCGGCGCCGCTTCCCGCACTCGGGCGCGGAGCTGCGGGGAGGATCCGGCCCCGTGCCCGGGCACAGCACCCCGCCCGCCCCGTGTGCCAGCCCCAGCACGGCCCGGCCGAGTCCAAAGCGAAGGCGGTGACCCACGGATGCCCGAGCGCGGCGGCGTGGGAACCCCCCCCCGCCTCCCTCCGCTGTCTCCCACCCGGGCTGAGAGCACGGGGGGGGCCGCTCCCGGAGCGCGCGGCTTCGCCACCCACCTCGTCCCGCGTGGGGCCGCCCCGAGCCGAGCCGTGCCGAGCCGTGCCGAGCCGTGCCGTGCCCAGGCGGCCCCCGGCGCTCCCGCCCCTTTAATCAGGGCGGCCCGGAGCTCGGCGGTGCTGCCGCCGGGGGGGCAGTGCCGCGGCTCCCGCCCTGTCCCGCCTCCCCCCCCATTCCCCACCCCAAAGGGCTTTTCCCACCCGCTCCCATGGGAGGGCGGGATCAGGGCAGGAAGATGCGTTTTTTCCCGCTTTTCACCCCAAAATGTCCGTGAAGGAGAGAGAAGAGCCCTCCACGCCGGGATCGGGACCGGGACCGGGACCGAGTCAGACCCCCGGGGGGTTTTCTCTGCGAGTTCCAAAAGAGGCCTCAGTGCCGAGCCAAAAGGGTCCCCTTGAGCCATGGAACCTTTTCCTTCCAGCGTCTCCATCCCAGCTGGTGCTAGGGCGGTTCCTGTGCCCCCATGCGGCAGGGGGCAGAGGCTGTGGGATCCCTCCTGTCCTGGGCATCACCTCTTGGTGCCAAGTGTGGAGGAAGCAGTGACTGAGAACTGTCCCAAAGACAGAGAACTGCAGCTGGGGTGACTGCAGGAGAGGATGCTCAGCAAGGTGGTGAGCTGGGGGACACCCGGGTGCCTCCCACCTATGGCAGGGCCATGTGTGGTCAGCAGGGTGCTCCATCCTCCAGCCTGCTTGTTCCCATTGGGTTGACCCATGCTGATGGGCACGAGTATGTCCCATGCCACCTCCCTGTTTCTCAGCACCCTGTGTAGTTGTACCCTTGTGGCCTCATGTGAGGACAACAGCCTAGAGTCTCCCCTTCAAGTGCCTGCATGGTTCCAGGGGCATCTTTCCGTGGGCACCAGGGAGACGGTGAGGGGTCACCTCACATCTAGGGGTCCCAGCAGGGCTACCTGCCACCAAGCAGGGATGCTCGAGGCAGCTGCAGGCAGCTTTCCCAGGAGCAAACTGTTCTGAGCAGGGAAGGAGTGGAGTCTCTTACAGGCAACATGAGCAGATCATCCCCATCCTCTCTGCAGCCAACCCTTGTGAGGCCCCTAAATCTGCTTCAAAGGTCACTATGGCCACAGGTGTCTTCCAACTGCCCCATGGCCGTGGGCCTGACCCCAGGTCAGGGCCATCCATAAGCCCTCCTCCCACCACAGTTTGCTTAATGAAGACAAGATGGCCTGTCCCAATTAGACAGGGGCTTCATTAATCAGAGAGTGGAGGGGTCTGCCAAGGGTTCTGCCGCTGGCCCTGGGCCTGGCGCTGGCGGAGCAGCTCAGGGTCACCGGTGCACGGGCAGAACTGGGCACACAGTGATGCTCTGCAACTGCCCTGGGCCCGGCAGCATAGCCAAACCTGGCAAGGGGCAGTGGCCATGGGGAGAGCCTTGCAGTAGCATCCCTATGCAGGGTATGCAGGGAACCCTAAAAGCTGCAAGCCCTCCTCTGCAGCACAAGGGACTGCTGGTGCTTCCAGGCTCCCCCGCATACCTCGACTGGGGAAGGAATCTGCGCCTGCGGAGGGGAAGCACCAGGTGTGTGTGAGTCACACTGTGGGGGAGCGGCAGCCCTATTCCCACCAGAGAACCCCACTGCAGGCATTCCCTCAACCCCCAGCTTTAATTCCTAAACACTCCTTCTACTCTTCCATCCACCCTTTGTCCCTGCAGCCCCAGGCCCGTGCCCTGCAACAACAGCGTCCCCAATCCCACTGGAACATCCTCAAAGCTGCTGTCTGTCCTTTCCCAACCCTCAAGGACCAGCAGCCAGTGCTGGTTCCTGCAGTCTAAGGCTGGGGTTCCCCATCTCCTGGCTGGATTGGCCCCAAGGGAGCACGTGGTCCTCCTGATGGCATTGATCAAAGCGTGCAAACCTGATCCTAACCCTAACTCTAACCCTTCTCTTAGCCCCAGCCCCTCGCCCTGCAGCCCCTCGCTCTGCTGAGCACAGGCACACGCAAAGCACCAGGGCTGAGCCTCTCCCTGCCTTGCGCGTGCCTGGCAGACGCCCTCACCGCCGGCTTAATGGGAAGGGAGGGAAAAGCTGCTTTCTGCAGCCTGGGGTGCATTTCCAACCCCGCATCATGCCGAGCAGTGAGTCACGCGGCACAGCTGGAGCGGGGCTTTGGGCTGCAGATCTGCACTGCTTTGCACCAGAGCGCTGCCATCAGCTCCGCTGTGCTACGAGCGGGGAGCAGCGAAGCCTGGATGGGATTCCGGATGGGATTCCTTTGCAGTCTGGCAGCAAAGCCTGTGTGTGTGCGCATGCATGCGGTGTGGCGGCTCTCGCTCCTTCCCCACAGCAAGGCTGTAGGGATTCGCAGGCTGCAGAGATCCCTGCCTGGCATCTCCAGCAAGGGCAGGCAGAGAGGGAGGGGGCGGCTTCCACTCCATCGTGAGCTGGTAGGGGTTCAGCTCTGCCACTGTGCTGAGCGCATGGGGCTGGGACAGCTGGGGGCTGGTGCTACGAGGGGAGGAGGGACTGGGGGGGCCGCCCGCAGCGGGGCCGGTTGGGACAAGCTCCAGGAATGTCTCCCATCAGCAGCCGCCGCCGGCTGTCCCGGCAAAGCTTGGCATGGCTTCTGTGTGCTGGGGGAGGCACCTCGTGGCACCCCATGTCACGAAGCCACGGAGCAGCAGGGCAAAACCTCAAGCTGAAAGCCCTTCTCTGCCCAGAGGGATGCTCTCGCTGCTGGTTCATGGCCATCCCAGCATGATAGAATCGAGAAGCCTCAGTCAGGCTCTGGGACAGCAGAGGGGGACAGTAGGGAGGGGCTGTAGTGCCCCAGCTGCAGGGGACTGCCCACACAGCCCGGTTCATCCTGCAGAAATTCAGCTCCACGGTCCTGAGCACGGGCTGTGTCCCTCTGCTCCCAGCCCCGCTGCCCCCACCCACAGCAGGATACGGCTGTGCAGAGGGAACCCAGCTTGCTCGTGGGGATGGATGGAAGCACAAGGGATGGGGAGCAGCAAAGCTACCCCTGCATTCTATGTGGGGTTGGTGCTGCCTTTCCCTGTGCTCACCCCATGGATCCTGGCACAAGTCTCTATCTGCTGCTGCTTTGCAGCAGCAAAGCACCCGCCCTGGGGGCACGTCGGTACAGCTGCGATCACTGAGCTCCCTGCCCTGCCCTGCCCGTGGGCTCCGCAGGCGCACACCGGGGTGATCTGGTGCACAGCTTTATAGGGCTCTGAGGGTTTGTTCTTCCTTCAGACAACAGCAGAGGTGACCACTGCTTGGGCCCAGCTCTGCAGGTATGTAAGAGAGGTTGCTCAGCTCAGCTGTCACAGCCCTATACCCTTGGGGGGGGGCCCCCCCCCCCTTCGTATAGCCCTGTACCAATCTCCCTTATTTCCAGCCTGGGCTGCAAATCCCAGTGCCAGGAGGTTGGGGTGATTGCTCAATGCTTCCTCCCTGCCTCTATTAGAGTGTTTCACAACCCACACCCACACCCCTCTAGAAGGGGCCTGTGGCTCCAGGGGAGTTCCAGCAGCGCTCACAGAGTCCCCATCACACAGTGCTGCACAGGGGTGTGTGAGAAGACCTCCCTATGCACACCTTGGGTCAAGGCACATGAATAATGGCGCACACTGCTTTACCTGCAGGATGACACTGTGCATCCATACTTCTTACACCAGTTAGCAACACCGGGTTCCCAGCAGCACCTCTGTTTAAAGCTGCCTGCAGCATGCATGGTGTATGGGAAGGATAAAACTCTGGGCAGCGCTCTGCTGGGACATCCCATGGCTGAGGAATAGAGGCTGCAGAGGGATGGGAGCAGCCCTGTTGTGGACACAGGGATCTGTGTTGCAGAAGGATTTGCGCAGCACACGAGACCAGACTTGTCCTCGCTGCTCTCCCCTGAGAGGCTGTGCCATTGCTCCTTCAGCTCTTTGGCTGGGCGCCCATCTCCAGAAGAAAAGAATAAAAAGGACCAAACATCCGCCCTGCCCCGCCAGGGTGCATCGCTGTCTGTCACCATGGGAACTCATCCCCTGCGCGGACCCATCCGGGATGACTCCATATCTCCGTGAGCAGGAGGGCTGCGTCACCACCTTGGCACGGGGCCAGCGGCCACACGGCGCACGCGAGGACCCTCAGCCCCACAGGCAGGGAAGGCAGAGGGCAGGAGTTCTGCACCCACGGGGACAGATATAGGAACAAATGGGGGCTCTCACAGTGGTGCCACGCTCACCTGTGAGTCACAGCTGCGTGCAAGGCAGCAGGAGATGGCTGTATCCCCACGTCACTGGGGCTGCGGCCAAGTGCAGCACATCTGGAACAACTATAAACAAAGTGGGGAAGTGGGACAGCCACGGCCACATGTGGTTTGGGCTACAGGAGGCCTTCAGCCTCGCAGTGGGGGGGGAAGGAATGGGAGTGCAGAGCTGCCACGTGGATCCTGGGCGCAGGGCACGCAGAGCTGGGTGCGCTGGCATCACTTCGTACCCAATGAGCCAGGGCAGCACCTGCTGTGAATCGGCGCACCGCGGAGTTGGATGCTGAGGTCAGAACACCAGTTGTCTAAAGCTGAATGTGTATCAAATCCTAAATCCTAAATCTTGAAGCAACACAATGGTAGGACCCTTGGTAAAGCATTAAAACAATGAACCACACCTTCTGTCCTCCATTCCAAAAAATGTCAACCCCTAACCTAAACATAACACACAAGGGATAGGCAGCACATTTCCTTTGCAGCTTTATCCAAGTGCTCACCCTTCACCCAAGGTGCACACATGCAGGAAATCACACACAGCACTAATGCAGTTTGTTACAAACACTGTGCCTGAGGACCGCTCCGAGTGCCAGCTCCCCACAGACAGTTGGGTGCACAGCAAGCTGAAGGCTCAGCATCCTGATGCTGGAACTTCCTGGTATAGCACTCGAGTATTCAAGCTCCTATTTCAATATCTTAATTACATAATTAGCCTTGCCCCAATCAGGTCACATAGCATTCAATCCATCTGCTGTCCTGTGCTGTATGATTCTCATACAGAGCCTTAAACCATTCCAGTGTGCAGGAAGTTCAGCAAGCAGCTCCAGCAGGCGATACAGGGCATCCAGAAAACACATGATGGAATGGAGCTGGAGAGATGAAAAGTGAGAACCACTGATCCTCATTGAGTGGCGTGTGGGGGTAAGGCAGCTTTAATGAGGATATCCAGCTCAGGCTCATCCCCTTCCACCCAGGCTGCTGAAGAAAGAGCAGAGACAATGCTGACAAGTCCTGCACCGTGCCCCACTCAATCTCACACCGCCAGGGATGGCTGGAGCTGGCAGTCAGGCCTGGCTGGGCCCTTTGTCCGCTTCTTTCCCGAGCAAAGAATGCACCACAGCTTTAGATGAGCCTTTCCCATAGGGGATTTCAGGATATGCACGCAGGCAGCGCTGCTCTCCTGATGCGCCATGTCTGCATGTGGCACAGAAGGCACAGTGAGGTGGAGGTCTGCCACACGCTGGTACCACCTCACCCCAGCAACCCCGACCTTTGCTGTGGCGATGCTGCATCATAAGGAACATTCAGTCTTCTTGTGAGCCTCAGCAGGAGAGCTGGTGGAGAACTGGCCCGGAGGGCTGAGGGCTCTCTCCTCCCAGCAGCTCACTGGCACCGAGCAGAGGCACGGCTCCAAACCTCCCTGGTTCCCTGAGGACAGGCTTGGCTCAGCACCTATGATTAGTATCAACTGTACTTTCCGGGGGGTGGGGGTAATTAGTTCAGGTGAGGCAACTACCGACAATTGGCTGCTGCAGTCCGTGTCTCTTGGCAAGCGCCCACATCCCCAACAAGCAGCTCACATATCAAAGGGGCTGCCTGCTGCACAGGCAGACCCACCCTGCACAGCTGCCCCTGCCCCACATGCAGGGGGTACTGAGAGCTTTCCTTGCTACATGGCCCAGTGCAAGGCTGCAGCATGGTGGAAAAAAAAAAATCATTGAGGTATTGTGCAGATGGCTTCACAGAGCCTTGGGTATACGTGCACAAAGCATCCTCCTTCCCAACCCCTCCTTCCAAGGTGTCAGAGGGAAGATGATTGCCTGGAGGTAGTGGAAGGTGTAAGCTTCAAAGAGGGAACTATGTGGAGGAAGGATGAGACATTTAACTGCGCAAAAGAGGAGGTAGCCAAGGCCAATTCCTACATCAAATGAAGTTTATCAGCACATTCTAATGGGATCCCAACTAACCTTTCAAGTGAAGTAGCAAAATAAAACACTTCAGCCATTGAGAACTAGACTGGTCAAAGAGCCCTGACAAACAATCCTGCATTGTCCAGGCAGCCAGGAAACAGATTTATTGGGTCACCCAGGCCATCTCCAGTTTCAGCGAATTGTCCTGTCCTAGGGATGGTTCCAACTCCTCCTTTGGCACTGCTGCTGTCCTTCATCAGACAGTGGGAACCACAGGAAGGGGAGGAGAGAGGTCCAGGAAAACACCTCACTTTTTCAAGGTTCAGGAAGAAAATTTTGGGCAGATGCTTCTGTGGTGCCAGATATTTCCCAGGTTGGATTCTCTTGGACTAAGGCTGCTCTAATGGTGGAACAGAAACACGTGCCTGTGGCTCAAACAGTGGCGACCCGCCAACTGGATCAGGGCTTCAAGTCCTCCAGCACAGAGGGACTCAGCTGCCAAGTATCTGATGAGTCTGCCCGAGTTCCAGGTTGTGCTTCCCAAGCCCCTCATCACTAAAGCTCTGCACACAACGCTGCCCACCAGAGCACAGATCCCACTCTAGATCAGATACATTTCCGCATGGATAAAAGCACGTGGGGAAATAAAACAACCACCACCCTTCCAACACTGCATAGCCCAGGCAGCCTTGCAGAGCTGCAGCTGCACGCTGCTCTGCACCACCTGCCTCTTCTGCACAGAAACAAAGCCTGTGAAGCAACAGTTGCAAAGGGGGTTGAATCTGTTCCACAGGACAAAGTAGTGCAGGAGGGGCTGCAGATTTACGCAAGGAAAAGCCTTTCCAAGAACCCTCCAACAAAGAAAAGGTGTAGGAAATGCTGAAGCAACAATGTACTTCTGCCAGAGCGCTTTGCAGTTGGTGAGAAACACAAGGAAAGAAAGATCACCAAGGGGGGAAAAAAAAAAATATATCAAGCGATGGAAGACAGGAGGATTACAGGCTAATTGCAATCACAAACCCAAGGCAGAGCAATTTAGTGGTTCCACAAGGCGTAAGTGAGCTTGTTTGGTTTTGCAGCCCTCAGTGCACTTCCAACGAGCCAGAGCTTGCGATGGTAGTTAAACCCAAATTGCAGAGAACATTTAACAGTTTCAAACTTGCCTACTATACGCAATGAGTTCAGACACACTGACTCTCTCCTCAAGAATCCAGATTCAGCACAAATGATTTAGTACACTGGATTAGTCTCAAGTGTAATGACTAACTCTTAGAAACTTTTACACTATTTTTAAATCCCACTTGTCAGGGCAGCACCTAGAAATTAAACGAGAATCCCCGGGAGACCAAATCCAGAGACAAAAACGAGAGAACCTTGCAGCTTCCCAGCGTAAGCTAGTGCCACCTGGTGGGAAGCTGCCCTTCAAACCCTCTGCTTGGTTTCATCCTTCCTGCTTTCAGTTCTGCGTTCCAACTTCCTGAGGGCAAAATACAGGAGCATCCAGGTAACTCTTCCAGCTAGTCAGACTTTGAGATATCCTCCAGGTGCAGGACAGGTCATTCTATACTTCAGTACAGATGGGTGGGACTGTCTGGATGGATGGTGGCTCATCTGTATGAGGAACATGTAGGTAAGCACTCACTGAGCTGACTTACAGCAACCAAATTCCTAAAGATGACAGGCACCACATCCCAGTAAGGGCTCTTGAAAAATGATTGTCTAGCAACAGTTCCAGCTCCTCAGAACTCCTGATTCTGCTCAGCTGCACTGAGGCAGCATCAGGCAAGGCCAGGTTGATCACCTTCACCAATTAAAGCAGGTGATCAGCTTCGCATGAAACTAATCAAGGAGAGAGACATTACACAGCTTTTCCCAGGGAGGCAGCCAACCCAACAAATGGGCAACAAATAGCAAGGACAGAAATATTACCATCACACCTCAGTGCCAGGAAGAGGCAGCCTTTCTGAAGACACATTCTGATCTCCTTGACAAGCAGTAATGACAGCACAGAAGTCCTCTTGGGCAAGGGACTTTCATTTTCATTTCTACAAAGCAGGAATGCTATAACCCCTATTTGACCACGCTGCCACTCCACAGCACAGCCAGAGCTTCCTCAACAGTTTCATACCAGGGAAGAGATCCTGCAGCCAGCCTAAAGACAAGACTGCTGGCATGGCAGGACAGTGCCAGCTCAGGACAGAGTGAGGAGCTGCAGACAGACAAGTTTCTAGCACGAGCTCTGACAAACCAAGACTTACTGCTCCCATACCTCGCCAGTTTGGTCAGATCAACAATGCCAGCACCTGTGGCCCAGCAAGACACAGTCAGCACCTAGCAGAACCAACTTCACAGAAGATATATTTATCTTTTTTTTATTGTACATTTAACACCAGGACAGCCATTTGGATAGGACTCCTCCTTGTCCCACAAGACGTTCAGAGCCAGACAATTCTGGGAGCCCTGTCACAGTACAGAGCTTCACTGCTCCATCCAGCAGGGACACATCCTACAGACGGATCCAGTACATGCCACTGCGGATACGGTTGTAATCCAACAGCTGTTCAATGGGACCTGAGTGAACAGAACAAGAGTTAGTCACTGGAGCTGTAATTAAAATCACTGTGTGGTTTCCCATAGCTGTAAAGCAGATGGTGGCAGAGCATACCGTGCTCATAATCCAGAACAGCTACATGCAAAACCAGGTAACTGCAACTCAAACCTGAATCAGGAAAACTGGCAAATGCCATCTCGTGACAGAGAAACCATTGCTTTTTATTTTTCTTCCCCTCAGAATAGGTTCTTTGCTCATGTTCTTCCACAACACCCAGTACAGCTTCACATACAAATACGAAATACAGGGAGCAACCAAATAATGGAAATCCTGGCTAATTCTTACCAACTTCCTGCTTGAAAATCCTCTCCCTTCTGCACTGCTCTACTTTGCAGGCCCAGAGTAAGCAAACTCAAGGAGGAGGGGAATCCACGATGCAGGAAGGAGGAGGCAGCAGAGCTGAGCTGCTCAGGCAGGTTTTCTGAGAGGAATTTATCCTTGGCCAGACAGACATGCCAGAGCAGCACAACAGGACTGGGCCCCTTCGCTTCACTTACATAAACCACCATGACCCCAGGGTAAGGACACCTGGCAGATGCCACTGGACCCACACCCAGCTATGGGACTCCCATTCTTAGTCACAGCTCCACATCCAGCAGAGGTGGGAGGACGGCCAGCAGCTCACTGTCACTGCGTCTCCATCACCTCCAGGTTTGATCTCCTGGCAAACGTGCTTTGGCACACCTAATGTTCAGAGGCAGGAGGGTAATAACAGAGCCAGAGCACTTAAGAGGCCAAAACAGACGTATACAAAGTGCCTGCACTTTGCTTCTGCTCAGCTCTTGACCACCCCATTTATTGAGCTACCCCAGAAGAACTGACTGGTCACTCACCAACTGCTGCAAGCGCCGGGCATTTGTCATAGATGTATTTACTGCATACATCCCTCACCATTTTTGCATCAACAGCCTAATGAGTAATAAACAAGCAATTAATGACCCTTCTGGCAGACTTAGATTTCTCAAAGCTTGAAGTTACTACTGTTATTACATATCAAGATAATTAAAAACGTGCTGTTGGATCCACAGGGGCCATCCACACCAACTGTCCAGCCCTGGTCTGCAAGGACAGCTTATGCTCTACACAGTGCACTCCTCTGAGGGTACTGAAGACACGGCAGTCCAAAATCTGAAGGCTCCAAGGGGATACAACAGCTACACAACTATACAAATTAGATGGTGGCCACCTCCAGGACAACTATTAAAGGAATTTCAAGTTGGGTTGTTTAACAAAGGTGGGATGTTTAACTCTCACTGGGATGGAGTGGATTTAGACTCAAGGTCACAGGATACATCAAGTCTTTGCCAGTACTCTACTGTACTCCTACTAGTGACCTGAGTGCCTGGGCTCCAGGCTGCATACCTAAGGGAGGAGTAAGCCTTGCATTACTGAGGCAAACTAAGGCCAGAAAAATGGCAGTGCCAAGTGTGCTCAGGACTCCCAAAGAAAACAAACAGGTACCTACAGAAATCCTGGAATCCCATTCCTCCAGAGAGATACGGCGTCCATAATTTAAGAGATGGCTTCCAATTGTTTCACACACTGGAGTAGTACCTAGGTGTTGAAGATACTGTCAGCAAAATTGAATGGTTTCCCAAATTTCACAGCCTGATCATCAGCCAAGGCAGACAACTCTAGCCATTAACCAGGTTCTAATGAAGTCACAGTAATCACACTAAGCAGCTTCAGCAGGAATTAAGCAATGCAAACACTCTTCCTGATCTCCAAAGCATTACTGCCAAGGCAGACCTGCTTGAACATCTAAATTCTAAGTTCACCAAACAGTACATATGTATTATTCACTTGCAGCAGGAAAACGACAACAAGTTTACAGACTCTGACAGAGTCAGAGTAAGCCTGTAGCACAACAGACTGTAATCAGCTACTCTGAAACCATAGGAGAAAGGGAGTTTTGCCCAGCACCTGCCAATAGTACTGTAATATATCTAGCAGAGCTCCCACTCCCCACTAGAGATCCAAAAGCACTGAACAGCTTTTATTCTATAAGCCAGAACATACCATCCAGCTGAGCCACCATGGCACTCCGCAGATAGTTCTTGGCTCTCTTCACTTCTGACTCCGTGGTGCTAGTGCACAGACGCATCCTGCAACAGACACAGGACCACCAAAGCTCTTAGAGGCGTTTGTCCGTTCAGGCAGAAAGCGCATTCTTCCCTTTCCTGAGTCTGCAGAAATATGCTATTAGCATCACTTGTCTTGCAGGCCTGAGACTCAGTCCTGACCACCACAGCGTAGCTAAGAAATAGAGAGCAACAAACAGCAGGAGGCAAGCGAAAGAGCTGAAGCTGATAGGCAGGGAATATCAGCCAACAGTTTCCATGCTGAGTTGCACTCACAAAGGTCTAAGCAGCTTTGGTGTCGACTCTAGCTTGCCTATCAGGCACAGCAGCAAGCGGTCTGTGGTATGCTATCACAAGAGAAGGCAGGCGTGTCAGCTATTCCCACACATGCCAAGCTGCTATGGAAACTGATGCTGAAAGAATAAGACAGTTATATAGAGTCTGTTTGGACTCCAGCTGCTAAATCCCTTCCTCCCCTGCCAACCGCAACGTCTCTGGGGCAAGGGCTAACTCCATCTGCTCCATTCACAGCACAGCACGGCTCTGAAGCTCAGATGCAACCTTGAACCATTAATGGCACGTATGTATACAGAGTAAGACCAACAGAAGGCCACAAATGCTGGCATGGCTCCAGCAGCAGGGCATGTGTCAGTCACAACACAACCGTTCGGAAGACACGAACTCTGCCTGCTTTGCCCAAACCTAACGAGACAGCAGGCACATGTCTTTTGTACGTTTGTACCTCAGAGAGCCCTGTCTTTAAGGAAAGGTCTTACTTGCACAGAAAGAGCCAAAGCCTCAGTGCTAATGTGGGGAAACTATGCGCCAAAGACCTGAAGAACCCAAAGGGATTAAAATCCTCAAAAGCAATCCTGACACAATTACAGAAACCACTGACAGGATCACACAACCAGAATGCAAGTTACTGAGGCATTCACGCAGAGATGCAGCACTCTGGAGGCCAGACATGACCTCCATCAACTTACCCTCCCACAAGGTCAGATCTTTTGCCAAACTTGTACTTACCACTCGCCCTGAGCACAAAACATCATATCATCTACAGACAGAGGATCAGCAACAAAATGAAAACCAAAGAGGCCAGTATCAGAGTAGGAAGTGTTGAACGTCTGGAAACTGTGGCAGAGTTTATGCTCCACAGCGAGCGCAGCTAGTCTGCTGGACTGGTGCTGTAAGGAAGGAGATACCATCAGCCATTTCAACCAGACAGCCTCCTCAGAGCTCAAATTCCTTCCCCCTGAGCTGTTTTCACAAGGACCGCAGACAAGACAGAGTGTAACGCTTTTCAAAGGAGAGCTTAATTTAGGCTCTTCATGTGGGCAACAGATGAGAGTCACAGTTGGAAAAGCCACACACAATGGCCTAGAAGTCTATACAGCAAAATCTTTTCCAAGCAGCAGATGAGGAACTGGTACATATACCACTATAGGAGTGGAGAAAATGGCAAGTACAAGGTTTCCCAGTAGCAGGGGTTAACGTAGACAAGGGGTTAGCAGTCAAGACAAATTATAGACAAGAAAGGATGTAGTACTGGGGCTTTATATAAGTTCCAACTGCTTTACACCTGCAAGGCAGGCCTGCATCATAAGACTATGGATTACTCTGTCCTGTTTCTACCATTACCCTCCTGACTGAGCAGTCAGGTTAAGAAGGCAGGAAAAGCTGCTGAGAATTCATCACTTGAATTTCTTCCAAACAGCAGAAAAGGCTCAACTCATTTCCTAGCATCACATCTTAAAAACTGTTCTGGGTTAGCCTCCATTAAACTTCCATTTTCCACATCTCTGACCAAAGCTGGAAACTAAACAGAACAGCCTCCCATAAATCCCTTTCATCTGGTGGCTCCACAATATTCTACAGAAAAGGCTCCAGGCTCTCCCTGTCACATTCCCAGGTCTCCTACCTTGCCACCTCCAAACGTGCGGTCGTAGCGTCCCATGATAGCATTTGCCACATGCAGGACAACGTTGTCAGGATCAGCCCATCCTGGCCCCTCCACAGCAAGAGCAACATGGGCAACGGGCAGAGCATCGTCTCTGGCACGGATCTAGGAAGTCACCAAGGAACAGAGAAGAGCTGACTGAGCATGGTGACTTTGTCTGCAGCCTGCTGCAATCCCAAGTTGACAAACCGGAGAACTTAATGTTACCCCAGCGAAATAAAATTGCCTCAGGCTCTACTGAGGACAGATCACTTGCTCTGATGAAGTATTTCCATTAGATGTTGTGAGCAACAGCCTCACATTCTTACTGGACTTTGTTTCTGTCTAAAACCCAACATATTGTGGCAATAAGCCTAAAGAACAGAACATGGGAACACTACCAACACGCTGTGCTATCAGCTTCTGAGATGCGTGAACAGGAGCGACTACAGCTAGTCTTGTATCCATTCAACAGTTTGGCAACAGCTGCTTGTTTTGACTGGAACAAAAACAACTTTACCTCACTCCCTGTGAAACGACAGCGTGGCAGAATAGGCACAGTATCTTCTTTGTACGCAACAGACAACCCACTGAAGTGCTGCCTAGCTGCATCTACCAGTTCCTTGTGAGAAATACCTGGCAACAGGAGAAGTTGATATAGCTCCATTTAATAAAATCATGTTATTTCACATTAGAGATGCATGCCAAGGGGGTTGACCACCAGAGTCTCTAGGGCTTACCTCCAGCAGCTGCCAGGACCATACGAGGTGCCTTGAAGTGAGTATCAATATATGAAGCTAGGTCTGCTCGAGTCAGATGCCTAGAAAGCACAAAGAAATACCACCGCTTTAATGAGCGCCACTAGCTCTTAATGCCTTAAAGGTGTAAGCCAACAAGTATGGGCAAAGGTTCAGCCAAGCCCTACCAGCATCAGATCTTGCACAAAGACTGATTCTAGAGAAGAACACATGCAGCGTTACACATGTACCAGCATCAAGATGGAAAACACAGTCAAGACATGAGAAGCCCATGGGCACGTATCACCTCCACATACAGCCTCATTTATTCCCTGCATACACTCCAACTGGTTTCCTTGCAGGAGTTACACACCCCAAGGACTGAACCCACAAGCTACATAGTGCAACCAGTCTACAGCTCACTTGATGTTCTCTGTGGTCCCCTCGACGGTGCGGGCCAGTGCAGTGCCTTGGAAAGCAGTGGCATGAAGGTAATCAAAGGTGACGTTTGTCAAGTCATTGTCCATTTCTTCGAGCTCCTGAAGGATGACACCACGCTCCTTCTCGATCTGAGATTCCTCCAGTGCACAGTTCTGCACAACGTCGGCCAGAAGCTCAACCACTGCAACATATTTGCTACATTAGCAGTCTTGCTGCCTCACTGCTACCCAGCACTGCTGAAAGGAGAAAAGACAGACAAAGCAGCAGGGATACAGCAAGAGGGGAAATAAACTGTGCTGGGATGGTGGCACAACACAACATATCCTTTCCCACAGCATCGGAGAAGGACAGATAACACAGTTTTAGCATGAAGAAATCTCTAAAACAGCTTGCCAAGCATCAGTGATAGTTCACCATTGCCAGCAGAAAGCTGGCAGAAGGTAACAAACACAGAAGGTGATGCATGCCAGAAACAAGGTACCGTTGCAGAAACAAGCTGAATTCCTGTGGAGAGCCTGCAATATCTATAGCATAGTCCACATCAAAAGTAGGACTGAGTCATAACAACAGCTCTGACTCAAACCACCTCCTCTGGACAAAACTGACCCAAACAGGAGCCTGCACACTGTAGGTAGCACAGAGCATATGCGATATCCACAAGAGTGGCACTGAGCACTTCTGGCACAGTAGCTGTTGCTGACCTCATTTTCTTAGCTCCATAAAGCAGCTACACACTACTGAACCCTAGCCCCTGCCTTCCAGCAATACAGCACAGCCTGAAAAAAAGAGGTTTGCAAAGCTGCTTTTAGGTACAAGTGAGCTTGCAGCCTTAAAGCACCATTTCTTGGCAGTGCTCCCTCCAATTGCCAAATACCATCTTCAACTCACTGCTCAGCAACAGCCTCATTCCCTGGTCAATTGCTAGAAAGTATACTGGTGGGGGAGAAGCACCTGCTTTTCTTCACACTGCCATCCTACCTTTCGGCATGTCCTTGGACAAGGCTTTTATGTAATAGGCAGTCTGCTCACGTGAGGTGTACCCATTAAAGTGAGCTCCCATACTCTCCACTTCCTTCTCCAAGGCAGCACAAGGACGCTTCTTTGTGCCCTAGAAGTATGCAGAAATACAGAGATAGTGAACAGCTTTCCCATGTAGCTGAAATAAAGCAGTAAAAAGAACAGTAAAAACCTTATACAATAAAACCTGTCACTTGATTTACAAAAACAAGAGCTAGTGCAGAAAGCAAAATATTTGGCACTTGGCTTATTTACTGTAGCTAAAAAATGGCTGAAGTGTATTTTGAAATGCCAAATGAAACCCAAAGGGAAGGAGAAGATCTAAGCTAAAGTACAACAGTGGCTGAAAATCACATCAGTGTAAGTAAACAAGGGCAAGTCACCACTAAAAACAGGAAGCAGGTTTCTAGTCATTTAACTAGAAATATTCAGAAGATACCAGAATAGGAGCAGAACATGGCTTCTGAAATAGAGCTCATCCTTAGGGAGCAAAACAGATACTGCATTTGTCTGCAGTGACATGGGCTGGACTTACATCAACAAGCCCCAGGCTTAGATGCTTTTTGTCCTAGGCCTGTTAGCAGACACAGTTAGAGCAAAGCATGAGATGCAGTCTCCAATTTCATTGACCCACCAACAAATCCAAAGATAAACAAACAGTTATAAGGAAATGCTGCATTCAGCTCTGCCTGCTACCCTGAGAAAACGTGTTTCATCACAGTTTTATGAATGCGTTATAGTAAGGAACCACAGCATCTGAGAATCAGTCCAATCTATGACTTTTCTCCTTTAAGAGGAAAAACACCAACTAATAAATGACAGCCTTTGTTCACATATGCAAGTTGCCCCACATTCAAACAAAGAACACCATACAGACTAGATGCTTTTTAAAGTTTATTGTTATGCTATACGCAAAGCCTCTAACATTCAGATGAACTAATTTTGATTCACACCTACACCTCTTTTAATACCTACAGCCTCCAAAGCAAGAACTAACATGTCAGTGAACTTCTGCAACACTGTCTCCATTGTCTTATGCCAGACCCAGTCTTACCTTAAATGCCAGATGTTCCACAAAATACCCAGCCCCACTGTTCTTCTCATTCTCATAGCGGCTCCCTGCCCCAATCCACACACCCACCTAACAGCAAAAATATCAAACACACATATTAGAAAACAAACAAGCAGGCAGTATGTTCAAGACTCATGCCATAAGTGTAACAGCAAGGAAGAGAAGCCTGCTTCAACAATAGCTCCAAAATAGTAACAAGCAACTGGATTTTGTGTTGAGGACGTTTGGATTTTGTGTTTCATGTTGAGAGACATGGTTTAGTGAGTACTATTGGTGATACATGGATGGTTAGACTGAATGATCTTGAATGTCTTTCCCAACCTTGGTGATTCTGTGAACTATTTCCAGAACACATTCAAGCATTTAACATAGCAGTTTCACAAAAACCTTTGACAGGTTTGCCAAAGATGAAACTACTTCTGGTCAGTTACAGCTTACATGTGGGACTACATCAAAAACAACAGAGCTCAGAAAACCAGTACAGCGCAAAAGCTTGGCCAGACTTGTACAAAGCCAGGCTAGGCCTCCTACTGCTACAGTTTGACTGAAGTCTTCATCAAACTTCAGTTCAAAGCCAGGTTTGTCACTATGGGGAATCGGTGACAGTCTGGGCAAAGCTGACTACTGTCGAGTCCTCAATCTGCCTGAGGCTCACCGTGCACGTTGGCTGGCTGGACTCCTCCGAGGCCACCCGCAGCCCGTTGTCCAGCGTGGTGATGTTTGTCTCAGGGATGTTCTGGAGTGTCTGCGCGTAGGTGGCGGTACCGCGGTTCCTTGTCAGAGGCAGCAGGGCCGCCTGAAATGAAAGCTCTCAGCACCAACCAACACCTCTCCTCTGCCTCACAGTCCTCCAGCACGCAGATATTGTCGGCCTTGTCGGCATTGTCGGGCCAGGCCAGTGAGAGCGGCCTTCTCGCATTCGCAGCTCCCATCCGCCCCTCGCTGCCCACCCGTCCCCATGACCTTCCGGGCCGAGATACGGGCTGGATTCCGCCATTCCGCCGCACAGCGCAGCCGAGCTGCCCGCCCGCCCCCCCACCCACTCCCCCACCCACTCCCCCAACCATCCTTCCCAGCCCCCAGCCGCCCCACCGCTGCCCCAATGTCCCCACAGCGACTCACGCAGGGGTGTGGGCCCCGCAGTAAAACCCGCCCGGCCGCCCGGCACACAGAGGACGCCGCCATCTTGTCCCTGCAGCGACCGAGCGGGCTGTAGTGCGCCTGCGCGAAACAGGAGGCGGAAGGAAGGAGTTGAGGGGCGGGGAGGCGCATGCGCAAAATGCTCAGCGGCTCTCGCGGGCGGAAATGCGCATGCGTGCGGGGACAGAGAGCTGGTCCTCGGTGCTGCGCGCCGCCTTGTGGTGGGAGGGCGCGATGACAGAAAGGGTTTGGGGCAGGGCCCGATCACCGGTACGCGATCACCGGTACGCGATCACCGGCACAGGGACGGGACTCCCGGCTTGTGCCCGCGCCCGGTGTAGGTCTAGACGACGGAAAGGGAAACACGGTGGTTGCGGTGAGCCTGGGGCCGCCCGCAGGGAGCGGCGGGTCACGGCTGGCCCAGCAGCGCCGTTTGCACAGATGAGGCCTAGCGGGCTGAGCACGCCTTTATTGAGGAACCCGTGCTGTGGTGGAGCCGTGCTGACAGCCCCAAGCATGGAGCAGGCCGGCTCCAAGTGCCCCACGCTGTCCCACAGAGGCTCCAGGCCCCGGGCAGGGAGGCGGCGAAGCCCTCCTGGCAGCATGGCCCTGCTCCTCCGTTGCCTCTTCTGCAGGGCTACATTTTGGTGCTGAGGTTCGCCTAAGGGGGCAGAGAAGAAAGTCGGCTCTGCCGTCCCGCAGAGCGGTGGCAGTGGGGAAGGCGGGGCTGGGCGCTTACTGGGGCTGGGCGCGTCCCCCCATTGATGTGGAGCACGGCGTCGTTCACCGAGGGGAAGAAGCAATGCTTGGTGATGGTCGAGCTGAAGAAGTTGCCTCGCTCCAGCTGGGCAAGAACAGATGCTGCACAGAGGGAGAAGCAGTGAAGCTCTGGCACCTGGCACCAAATGAGCTTCCCACCCCCCTGTGCTCCAAAGGATGCTCAGGACATGACTGGACAGCCGGTATCGCAGAGCTCACACTGGGACCCCAGAGCAATGTGCAGCCAGTGGAGACAACCTGGCACCCCATGGTGTGGCTCTGCAGCTACTCTCCTCTGGGGGAAACCTGGGGTGGGGGACACCATAGAGGGCACAGCAGCCCCGTGGCCAGCAGCTGTGTCCCACAGGGGTGGCTGTTCCCTGCAGAGGCTGATAGCCCTGTGGTTTCTCCTCACCTGGGCAGCTGGCAACAAAGACATCCACTTCTATTTCATGGAAATCCCTGAAGATCTGCAAATGGTAAAAATCATGTCAGGGAAAAGGGATGAGCAGCCATCTGGCTGTCCTTCACCTGCACCACCCCTGATTCCTTACGTTCTTCAGGATTTTGATGGAGACTGTGTCCACAAAGTTGACGGGGCTGAAGTCCAGGATGACAGCATGGAAGTCAGGCTGGGGCAGTCCCAGGGAGCGCAGGGTGGGTTCAGCAGGTGTGCTGCCCTCCTCCCCACTCAGCTCAATCACCGCAACGCCTGGCCCATTGCACTCAGCCTCTGTGTCCTGTGGGAAGACCCCTTCACCACGTGGGTGCTGGGGGCACTCTGCAGGGCAGTGTCCCCCCAGGACCCTGGATTTGTCCTGCCCTATTGTGCATTGGGGTTTGGAGGAGCTCTAGTTGTGTTATGGTGGTGGATGTGCCAGAAGCAGGCACTTTGCTCACACTCAAGTCCCGCTTCTAGGTTCTTTCCGGGTCACCTTGTGGGCTCACCCCAATGACTGGAACTGGCCTCATTAGACTCCTCTCCCCAGTTAGCCTTTGCTCTCACTCTTCATTTTGATGATTAACTTGCCACAGACTGTGAATGACTCACCAGCTCCCCCATCTAATCATTAATGACTGCAACCTCTTCCACTGACGTTAAAGGTGATGCTGATAACCCAGATGCGTGCCAGTGCCTCTCCCTGTTTGGTGGCCGTGGGCCAAACTGAAAGCTCCATGGGCTGCCTAGCATGGGCAGAAGGCTAGGGCCAGGCAGGGAAGTGGTGTGGGACAGCACGAGAGGGGGGTGTTGGGAAGCACCTTTTTTCTCTTTGCCTTCTCTGCTTTCTTTTGCTGTTTCTTCAGTTTCTTGAGTGCCTTCTTCTTCTTCTCAATTAGGCGATCCACATCGATGCCGCTCTGCAAACCCATACAGCTCCGTGGCCATGGTGTCAGGAAGAGGGGCAGAGCCTAGGGGGCTCAGTAATGCCGTGGAAGTATATGAGGGACGCCATGCTGCTGCTAAGCCAGTCTTGATGTCCAGGACCACATCTCCCCTGGCCACAGGGACCTGGGTGTTGTACCCTGCCTGCTGTGCTCAGGGCAGATTTTCCTACCTTCTTCTTCAGTGCATCGGAGTACATCTCCACGTTGGCAAAATAGATGGTGGAGGAGGAGCGGAAGATCTTTATTCCAGGGACCTCCTGTGCCTGGGGATGGATGGAGTGGGTTTGCTATCCTGTGGACAGAGATGTGCCCCTTCTTGCCCTCCCTTAAAATGCCCTGGGGGTGCTCCTAATTGCTCCCACCTCTAGGGGGTGCTTCTTCCCTCACCATGCCAGCACCTTAATGCTTTTACCTTCTTATATTCAGCCACATCCTTGTAGACATCGGTATCGGTGACACGCCCCAGGATGGAATAGTGGGGGCTGTGGGGAGCAGAGCAACAGGCTGTTCCTGTGGGCTTCCTCTGCCCTTGGGAAACTGTACCAGGTCCCCAGCACTTAACTCCTCAACAGCCCCGCACCAGGGACATCCTAGTGCTAGCCTTGGGAGTTAGTACAAATGTCCAAGGAACCACATCTCCCTTCTGCCCAGCCCAGCCTAAGGGTACTCACAGCTGTGTCCGGAAGATGACAGTGAGCAATGCAAAGGCCACTGAGGCTCCCAGGCCAATGTCCAGGTTCAGCAAGAGGGTGGCTATGAACGTCACTACCCAGACCATCTAGAGAGGGCACAATCAGTTGTGCCATGACCTAATCGCATGGCATCATAAGCCCTGGGGAGGGTTGAGGAACTCTCTCAGGGCCAATCAGTGCCCTACCAGGTCCACACGGTTGGACTTCCAGAGTGTGCGGAGGTCTGTGAACTGCTTGAACATGCCTTTGAGATTGATGATGATGATGGCAGACAAGATGGCCTACGAGAGAAGCCTGCATCCATGAAGGTGCCAAGGGCACATCTGGGGGGCACTTGGCTGTGCCCCACATCCAAGGCTACCTCCAGTCACTTCCCCCCCCCTGTGCTGCCATGATACTGGATGTGCAGGACTGGGAAGTGATGTGGAGGCTGTGGGACTGGCTGCACCTTGGGCAGGTCATGGAAGAGCTCTCCGATTTTCAGGATGGTTACCAGGATCACCAGGGATGAGATGACACCAGCCACCTGAGGGGAGAGATGGAGGCCAGGGTGAACCTGGATGTTCTCCTTGCCCTGGTTCATGCCTCCCCATGTTGACACCTCAGTGTGGGGATGTTGGGAGGGATTTTAGAGAGCAAAGGCAGGCAGAATCACCCGCACCCACCTGGCTGTTTCCCCCTGTGCTCTCCTGCACCAGGCTCCGTGACATAGAACAGCTGATGGCAAAACACTGGAAGAAGCCCCCCAGGAAGTTGGAGAGGCCCAGAGCAATCAGCTCCTGCAAGGACAGAGAAGCACCATGCATCCTTGGGCTGAGAGCTGTGAAACACTACAAAGGAAGGGGCTGCATATGTGTCAGAGCATCACCTGGTTGCTGTCCACTTTGTAGCCATGCTTCAGGGCAAAAATCTTACCCAGGGAGATGCAGATAGCATAACCCACCACAGCGATGGCGAAGGCATTGCCCACCACCTGCCCAAAGTAGCTGACGTTAGGGACCACAGGCGGCTTCAACCTATGTCCAAGGCAGGAAGATGGGGCTCAGGAGGGGACCTCGTGGGCAGTGTGGTGCCCCAGCACAGCTGCCCTTGCCATCCAGCCCCACTCACCCACTGGGGATGTTGCCCACCACAGAGATGCCATACTTGGAGTTCAGGTTGACACCATAGGATATGCCAGTGGAGATGATGATCTGTGGGGGTAGCTAGGTGAGGCAGGGCCTCCCTGCAGAAGCACACTCATGCAGGAGAACAAGGGGATGTGTGCCCTGGAGCCACCTTTGCAGAGGCACCCTGTCCCACCCCCCATCACCCTGCAGGGCACAGAGACATCTATGGGTGATGGCACCTGCCCCAGGCCATGGCTGTGTCCCCTTGGAGAGCTGGGACAGCTCTGAGTACCGTGATGAGCTCGATGGGGATGGGCATGGGGAGCTTGGCAGAGAACTTGTGGTTGAGCTCCTTCACAATGAAGATGGCCACCATGGCAATGATGGCTGTAACCAAGGTGCCCACATTGGTCTCTGGCAGCTTCTTGCAGATCTCAATGAAGGTCTGGAGGATGCAGGAGGGAATGAGAGAAAGCAGATAGATAGCTTGCTGTTAGCTCTTTTGGGGAGACTCTGTGTATCCTGTAGGTGATGCTTTACCACATCTGGGGATTCCAGAGTGTCAATGAGCCCCTCACTCACCACAAACAATGAGAGTGGCCCTGAGTGCTCTCCTAGGGAGACACCAAAGACATTCTTGAGCTGGGAGATGAGGACGTGCACAGAGGCAGCAGTAGTGTAGCCACGCACTAGTGGGTCTGAGAGGTAGGTCACCACAAAGCCAAACTGTAGGAGGCCCAGGGCCACCTGGAAGGAAAGGTGACAGCAGGAGGTCCCACAGCTTGTGGGCATGGGGACACCACAGCCACAAGTCCATGCTAGGTCCTTACCTGGAAGATTCCTGACAGGACTGTGATGGTGGCTACCAGCTCTACCCTGGCAGCATCCCGCTGTGCCTCATTGACTACTGTACCATTGGTGCCATTGTCAAACTCCATAAAGTCCTCACTGGGCACCAAGGAGTCTGTCACGCTGCCAATCATGACGGATATGACAGCGAAGGGACCTGGGGATGTGCAGGAAAGGAGTCCAAGTTCAGAGCTTGGCAACCAGTTGGGGCCTCTCTGAGAAAGTAGGCACATGACCACTTGTTCAGTGTGCCCATGGTGCTTTGGCTCTGTTTTGGCCAACTGCCTTCTTGGTGAGGTAAAGTGAAGGCAGAAGAAAGGCCCCTCCACCCTCTTGCTCATTGGCATGGCAACGTTGTGCCATAGATAAAATCTCATCCCTCTCATTCTCTCTCCCTCCCCTCCGTTCCCATGGCTGCACACAGCCCCTTGGCTCACCCACGGAGTTGTGTCTGGATGTCCCGAAGAAGAAGTAGAGGAAGACGGGGTAGAAGGAGGAGTAGAGGCCGGTGACAGGTGGCAGCCCAGCAAGCAGTGCATAGGCAAGCCCTGGGCACAGCAGAGCAGGGAGAAATGTTATGGATGGATGAGTCCTGGCCCTCACCCCTTGGGAACCTCACGCAGGGCACGGCATGGGGACACATCACTCACCCTGGGGCAGGTGCATGATGCCCACACTGAAGCCTGAGGCAATGTCCCCAAGCAGCCAGTCCTTTACAGGGTAGCGGGGCAGCCAGCGCAGGACAGGTAAGAAGCGGAAGAGCAGGGACTTGGCGTTGGAGGCTGAGCATCTGCAGGGGAAGGAGTGGGAGCCAGGGCTGAACGTAGGGGCACCAGCACTGCTGGGCAGCAGAGGAACCTAGAGATGCAGCCCTGCAGGGATCACCCAGCTCTATTCCCCCAGCCCTACCTTGCCTTCGGGAGACAGTCGCGTGTTGAAGTCTTGCTGGGAGGCTTCCTCTGTGCCAGCTCCTCCAGGTCAGCCTCACTCAGAACTTCACCGCGGGGCTGCCCGGGCCGGCGGCTCAGCACCATCTCTGCCGCCATGGCCCCTGGCTCTGCTGCACTGCTGGCAGATGAGAGATGGCTCAGTCGCACCCAGGGATCCGGGCAAGGGGCAGGGAGGGTGCCAAGGTCACAACAAGAGGTGCCTTGAACGTGGCACCGGATTGCACTGAGTCCAATCCATCCACCTCTGTAGGACAGCCTTGGTGCTGACCACCTTTCTGCTCCATCCAGCCCAGTCCAGCACCCTATACGTACCGCAGCACATGCAGGGCAGCAGGCCAGCACTGCTGCAGAGCAAAGCCCCGGCCAGCCCCGTAGACTTTCCTGCAGACTTTGTCCCTTTACACATGAGGGGAGCAGGAATTTCAACCCTTCGTGAGTGTCACTGGCTCACCAGTGCCCCAGCCCCCTGCACTGCAGAGCAAGGACCGAGCCAGGGGCACAGAGGTGTGGGGTAGGGATGGGTTCATCTACACAGCCGGACAGAGATGTCTCTACAGCCCAGGAGCCCTGCCCTGCTTGTGCCAAGGTGCCTCCATTTCTATGTTGCTTGCCCAATTGCAGCCAGATACGTGAGTTGCTCGTGGGATGCCCCAAGAAGCTTAAGCCCCTGCATCTCCCCCAGCCCCCTTACCTGCTGCACCCGCACCGGTTGGTGCCGCCAGTTGGGTGCACTCTCTGCTCCCTCCTATTAATACCTGCCCGTGATCTTTGAGACACCGCTCCCTCCCATCTGCCCTCCCTCCCACCCTGCCAAGATTCCTGGGAAGCCAGCACCTTATCACTGGGACTCCTAGGGGCACTCCTGTAGCCTCACCAGGTCCCAGAGCAAGATCTATGGCCTGGCACAGCAATGCCTGCAGCCACTGACCAGGTCACCTGGGGTACTTTCGTTGCACTGCAGCCCCTGCTTACCTGCTGGAAATGGGTGTGCTGTGCCCTGTGGACTGCCCCACTTTTCCCCAGCGTGCACAGACCTGGCCATTATCTTGTTCCAAAGTTCCCCGTCGGGTACCATCGAACTCTTTCACACCTTCCTGCGTTCCTGCTATTGCCGTTATTTCTGGAGTGCTTCCAAACTATGCCTGGCCCAGATGCACAGTAGAGACACAGCCAGCCATGGATTGGGCTAACTGGCCCCGACCCCATGTAGTGTGAAGTCAGCGGGCAGGGCACAGCAGGAGTTGGGGAGTCCCAGTGGCTCTTCGTGGTGGGACAGGACCACAATCTCCAGGGTCAAAGCAGCCTGTTCCCATCCCATTCCACAGGCAAGGAATCTGCCCATGGCAATCACACATTCAGCATGACCCATCACCATGGCCATTGCACACAGACTGCTCATCCAGCTTTCAGCACCAACAGCACCAAATACACACCCCTTGGTCTCTGCAGCATCCCGACATCTCTCAGTGCTTGCTCACTTGTTGTCTCCCCACTGATTATTTGCTCACCTGGCACTAAATAGGAGGCTGTCACAGGCCTCATCTAGTAGCAACTCATAGCACCAGATACCATTTACTGCCTGCTTATCACTCCAGCTGCTGGCCCCTGTCTGACACTGGCACACCCAGCCCACGGCCACTGGGCCACCTGATCATAGCCCTGCCTCCCAAGTGTTCCCAGAAGCCGTCCCTTGCCAGCCAGGTCGCCAGGCTCATTAGCACGGCAGGACCTAGGGGCTGCCAGCATGCACCACCCATGGAATGGGAACAGTGGCAGCGCCTGGGGCTCAGGCTCGGCCCCAGCCTCCATCAGGCTCAGCCCCCAATAAAGAGAGCAGGGGAGGGAGAGTGCTGGTTGACAGCAACCCTTGCTCTGAGTGCTGTGGGTCAATACTGCCCTTTGCTCACATGCTCTTTTCCCTCCGTCAGTAAGTAAGGGAGGAACGGAAGAAACATGATCATGCTTGGTGCCTGCTCTACTTCCCTGTGGCCTCACCAGGCTGCTGGACACGAGTGCTGGCCACTGCCATTCCCCTACAGCCCAGAGCCAAGGGCACTGCAGCAGCTGACTCCACTCCGGGAAGCCCCTCACCCAGGACTGGAGACCTCTTCCAGCCCAAGGGATGGCGGTAAGCTCCCACCACGTCATGGGTGCAAGGAGAGAAAACAGAGCCGGGTGCTATTTTATAGACTTTTATTTCCAAATCTGGTGCTTCCATGATACACTTTTACACAGCCAGGGAGGGAGCATGGGTATCTCCCTGCCCAGAGGATTGGGATATGGAGACAGAACAAAAAGACCCAAAACAACAACCAAAACCAAATCCCCAAAGGAACAAATCCAAACCCAAGGAGGGTGCTCCCAGAGCCCAGGTAACAGCATCACACTGGGGTTGAGCCACAGCCATGCAGGCTGCCCTGCTCCCTGCCTGGCCCTGTACTACAGGCACAGCCGCCCCGATGCCATCAGCTCCACCGTGTCTTAATTATTTTTTGGCACTTGTCTCTTGCTCTCCATTTGGCACTAGCGGGCTGCGGTCCCCTTGCCCAAGCTGGAGAGAAACATGTAAACGAGCGGTCCCATAGGGTGTGTAAACATGTCAGCGGGGAGACGGGCCTGTGGAGCTGCTAAGCTCCGTGCCAGGAGCAGGCCCAAGGCCTTCCCCAACCCGAGACCTTGGCCTGCCCGGGAAGAGCCCTGGAGGACAGCAGCACAAATCCTCCTGTGTAAACATCCCAGGCTGCGAGGCATGGCAGTGGGGTGGCAGTAAGGCAGTGAGCACCACGGCCCTGGTGGCACCCGGGGACAGCTGAGCAGGGGCATGGCCTCTCTGGGTGGGCCAAGGGGAGTGTGTCAGCCCCCCAAGCCAGGAGCCCTGCTCCGAGTGTAGGCACAGAGGAGAGCCAGCTGGTGGGGATGGTGGGGGCCCTGGCTTAACAAAGAAGCATGCAGAGCAGCCTTTCCAGAATTTCCAAAGGGCAAAATGCCATTTGTCTCTGTCTCCATCCAGGCTGCCCGGAGCAGGGGCTCTCTGCCGGCAGGGCCTGCATGCACAGAGTCTGCAAGGAACCAGCTAGAAACAGCTTCTGCAGGCGATGCCTGTCCACAAGACCAGAGAGTTCCTGCAGATGCTTATTGGCTGCCTGGCACCAAAACAGCCCAGCCTACTTTTGAGCTGCCCAAGCAGTGCCAGGGCCACCCAGCTCTGTGCCTGAAACCCTTGTTCTTGCCCCAGATCATGGACAGGGGCAGCCCCACACCAGAGAGGGCTGAGGGAGGCTGGGCTGCAGGGCCAGCACAGCTGCAGGGCACTGAGGGATGCAGAACAGCAGGAGGACCCTGCTGAGACACCTGGGGAAATGTGGGGCAAGGAGCAGAGGGCGCTCACTGCCTGCCTCAGGGAGGGGACTGAGTGAAGCTGGCAAAGCCATGAGGTCTGCTTAGCACTGTCCCTACAGTCCTCTAGTCCCTAGCACCCGAGGGAAGCCCGAGAAGGGCTGCTAGCAGACAGACGCCCCAGGTCCTGGAAACAGACCACCCGCAAAAATAACCATAGAAATTTCTCTTCTCTCTGATTACAAAGATACAAAAAGGTAGAAAAACCCTCCTCCACCCCCATGTCCTGGGCACCATTTCTGTCCCCCTGCCCCTGCTCCATGCACGCACACACACATACACCCACACACACGCGCACATCCCATGTAGAAATGGGTTGCAAAGGAAGAGTTCAGCCCCAGGGGTCTCAACACAACTCTCCCCTGAGCAGGCTCCTGCTATACCTCTCACACCAGGCAGGCAAAGGGAGCAGAGCGGCAGAGAGCCTGGAGGCTCCGGAGGTGGGTGGTTGGGTGCCAGCCCCTCAGCCCGGAGGGCAGGGAAGGCAGAGTTGGTTTTTGGGCCTCTGACCGCCATCAGTTCTGCCCCTGCCCCTGCCCCTGGGGATGCCAAACCTTGGCTGGTAGTGTCTGGCTAGGCAAATGGCCCTGCCTCTTCTATCTCTCTTCTGGATGTCTTCAGCCCCTCAGGAATGGCCTTCGTTTCTCATTATTCTTCTCGGAGAAAAGAAAAGCAGCATTAAGACACAGCACTCCCCTGGGCTCCAGCTGCACTCCCTGCTGCCTCCTGGCTACACCATATGGGAACAGAAACCCATGCTACTGTGTCCAAATCCCTGAGTTCAGGGAAGAGGAAAGAGGGAACAAAACAGGGATGGATAACAGCAGTGACAGTGAGATACGTGGCCCTCCCCTCCAAGCTGAACCCCTGAGAGAAGAAGCCAGGCAGACAGACAATGCCCAAGACATGGCTGAGGAAGGATACACTTACTCTGAGTCTGGCGACAACTCCGAAATGCTGTGAGAGGTGCTGGAGTGAGGCGTTGAGGGGCACATTCCAGAGGGCGTCAAGGTCTGCATGGCAGAAGGGTTGGCAGTGATCTGGGGGCCTGAAGGCGTGCTGGAAGATTGCACCGAGGACAGGACAGAGGTGTTAAAAGAAGCAAGGATGGAAGATAGGATATCTAACTGTTCAGTGGAAGGATGTCTGCTGGGGATGGCCTCCAGGTTCTCTCTAGAAGGCTGCCTCCTAGAGAGTGGTTCCAGGCTTTCCCTAGAGAGCTGTCTCCTAGAGAGACTCCCCAGATTCTCCTGTGAGGGCTGCCTGCTAGGCACTGTACCCAGAGGCTCTCTGGAATTTGATTTTCTGGAGAGAAAGTCCAGCTGCTCTCTTGAAGTTTGTCTAGATGATGCTAGTTGGTCCCTTGAAGGTTGTCTTCTAGAAAGCAAATCCAATTGTTCTCGAGAAGTATCTCGACTTGGCAATCTGTCTATGCGGTCTCTGGACCCTTGCCTACTTGGCAATGTATTTAGCCACTCTTTTGAGACCTCTCTTACCAGCCCACAGTCTAGCTGATCTCTTGACCCAAATCTGCAGGGTAAAGTTTCAAGGTGGTCTCTGGAGCCCTGCCTCCGGGGCAGTGTGTTCCCATGATCTCTTTGACTGGCCCTAGGAGCAAGTAGATCCAAGTTTTCCCTTGACCCATGTCTGCTGGGGAGATTTTCTAGGTGTTCGGTAGACCCGTGCCTGCTGGGGATAGTGTCCAGCTCCTCCCTGGACGCGTGCCGGCTGGGCACCGTTTCCAAACACTCTCCTGAGTTGTTCCTGCTCAGCTGCTCCCGGGACATCTGTCTCCTCATCAGCATGTCAAGCTGTTCCCGAGATGAGTACCGACTGGCTGGCTGCGACAGGCTGCCAGCCCCGGAGTAGATCCTGCCATAGGAGGCAGCGGGGACAGCCCTGTGACCCAGCGTGGAGGTCTTGTACCAGGACAGCTCGTTGGTCATCCTGCCGACAGACGGCAAGCCCTGCAGAGCTGGAGGGTACTGGAGGCGGTTCTTCAAAATCCCTACATCAGACAGAAAGAGAAGTCATGTCTTTGCAGAGCAGTGAAAAAAGCACGAGAGCTATGGGAGATAAACCTCCCCAAGGACATGACAAAACAGATGCAATGCTGAGCCTTCGGGGCCACATCCACCAGGGACAGGCCAGGCTGCCCTCAGGCTGTTACCTTTTCTCTGCCGTTGTGTCTGGGTGAGGGAGTTCTCATCCCCGCTGGTCAAGGCCAGGTCTGGCTGATTGTTGTTGGCCGCATCCTTGTTGATGTCAAACCCCAGTTTCCGCTCAGAGCCCCACTTCTGTAGGGAGCAGGGGTGAACCTCACACTCGCCCAAAGCCGGCCAGTACGACATGAGGTCGTTGCCATCCACATCTGGTGAAGGACACACCGCCAGAGAAGGAGAGAATTCTTCTGTGAGGGGTAATGAAGCCGTGGCAAGGCACAGCCCTTCCCCCATGCCACCCCAAGGTACAGCAGACCCCTGCCAAAGTCTAGGGGGGGAAAGGAACTTGCCTTTGGGAGCAGTGTTTGTGGGGTTGGTGAGGAGGCGCTCACTGTGTGCTGCACGCTTGAACTGGCGCGGGAATCGGCCCCGCAGGCGCACATTCTCCTCACTTTCTGATGACGGGATGGAGAGGCTGCGTTCCTCATCCAGAGACAGGTCGCTGTCTGAGTCCGAGTCCTGGTCTGTACGGACATGGTGTGTGTTGGGGTGACATTTGGAAAGAGAGTGGGTGAGACTTATCATCAGTGCAAATTGGAAGGACAATTCTTGCCTCCTTCGTTTTTAGCTCTCTGGAAACTAGTTATGCCCTTTCCCATCTGTCCAGGAGGAGGCTGTGCTAAGTGACAAAGCTGCTGATTCTTATTAGCAGACTAGTTGGGAGTCACAGCCAAACACCAGTGGGAGGACATAACCATGCAGTCGCAGCCTACACAGGGAATAATTTAAGCCAGAGCTAATTTGGGATACCTCGGGTTAGACCCTAACCCAGGTGCTTACCTCCCCCAGCATCACGGTGGAACATAGCCACATCAATGTCTGTGGGGCCAGCGTGACCCAGCAGGCTGTGATCCAGAGCTGAGCCCTGACGTGCTGTCATGTTGTCTCTGAAAGACACAGGGTCCAAGCAGTGACACCAGCACGAGCCCTCGGCTCTGCCTGGGTGCTCCTGGCATCCTGCGCCATGCCTACCTGAGGTATCCCCGCTGGCTGGAGTGGGTGCGGGCAGAGCGCACGCTGCTCACCGATGAGATGGTGGAAGCCCCCAGGGTGATACGGATGAGCCCGCTCTCCTCAAACAGCGCCGTGTTGTTGTAGGTACTGGGGCCCTGGTAAAGCAGAGAGAGAGGCACGGACTTTTAATGAGGTGCAGCACAGAAAAGGACCTTCCCGTCCCACCCCTTAGTAAAGAAGGGACATCCCTTCATCTCCCAACAAGCAGCTAGTCCCCAGCTCTCCAGGTGCCCACTTACCTGCGTGCTCCGAGCAGTCTCCTCACTCTGCCCCTTCTTGCCAAGGCAGGCCAGCTTCCAGGCTTCTTGCACCTCCTCATTCAGCACACAGAAGAGGACCAGCACAGCCAGGCCCTGCAGGGAGAAAAGCCATGAGCATGACGGCTGCAAGGGAGAGCCCCTCACAGCAGGTTGGCACTCTGCAGCAGGGACAGGAGGGGTTGGCAGTTGAGGGCTATAAACACAAGCCCCCAGGCCAGTGGTCACGGGAGAGGAAGGAAGGGCCAAGGTGTCTGTGAGGCAGGCAGTGCTTGAGGAGTGGCTGTCAGGGTCCCCTGCAGCACCATCAGCCCCACGTGGGTATCCTCAGCAAAGAGCCTTGGGGAAGCCAGGTGCCAACCTCTTCCCCAGCAGCAGCACACAGGGCCTGGAGCAGCCAGCAGGTCAGTACCTGGGTGCTGCACATCCCTTGCACCCCTGTTGAAGGTGCTCACGGTCTCTGCAAAGCCCCCCCGCAATTCTCAGGCTGATTATGGGGGCACAGAAATTACTTTTGCCCTGTGAGCCTGCCCTGGTGGAGGCTGGGCAATTACCTGGAGGCTGCAGAGGACAGTGTAGAGGTAGTGGAAAGCCAGGACACTGTTGTTGACAGCCAAGAGGCCAAAGAGCCAGGTAGCGCTAATAACTAGAAGCAGAACAAAGGAGCTCCGTAACGTCATGCTGGAGGGAGAGAGAGACAGACAGGCACACACACACACAGAGGTTAGCACATGTTGTTAATCTACAGTTTAGTGCTTGCAGACAGAGATTCAGAGGGGAAGGTCTCCTCCTGCCCAGCCCTCCATTCTGCCCCACTGCAGGCACCGCTCAGCACAGCAGTGCTGCTCACTCCTGACTGCAGGCCCTTCCCTTCTGAAGCACACATGGCAAACGCAGGGCCCAAATGACACGGATCGTTTGGAGCCACAGAGAGCAGCTGAGCCAAGCTCCCAGAGGAGGGTGAGTGGGGAATGGTTTCAGAAGGAGCATTGAGGAGAAGAAGCAGCAGGTGCTGAGAGCCAATGTGAGTAGATGTGAGGGATGGCTGTCAGGGCAAGCAGGGAAGAGGGACAGGCTGGCAGGGCAGCATGGAGATAGGGAATTTTAGGAACAGTTAACACAGCCACCAGGTGGGAGAAGAGAGTGGCTGCAAGACTGACAGATGCACTGAGCGGCACTCCACAGTGGTGGAAGAGGGAGGAATGATCACTGAAAGTGCTGAAAACTAAGAGCTGCAGGAGCTCTGCTGGGAATTTGGCCACTAATACTCACAGAACCGATTTCTTCTTGGTCTCCTTTTGGCCTGGGGAACAGGACATCTTGGCCACAAGCAGGAACATCACCCCATTCATCTGAAAGCGTTGGCACTGATTAGAAGCCGTGCCAAAGGCTGGCTCTGATCTGATACCCCCAGGGCAGAGCATGAGCAGATTCCAGGTCCACCAGGCCCATGTGAAGCTCCCCTCCTTGCCCCTTCACACCCGAGCTCTGGCCTCCCCCAGGTTTGGCTGGTGCCAGGAGGTACAGAAAGGGGCTCTAACAGAGGGAGTACAGAGAAGGGAGCAGGCAGTGGGCAGCCAGGGAAGGGGCAAGTGTCTGTGGTGCAGAGAAGGGAGGCAGGAGAGGGCTGTGGGTGAAACAGGACAGGGTTTTACCACAATGACGACAGTAATGGGGCCTGCAAAACTCCAGACCAGCTTATCATGAACGGAAATCCAGCAGAAGTCAGGGTTCCCATAGCCCTCAGGATCCAGGCCAACAGCCAGCCCTAGGGAAAGAAGGGAGAGGACAGCTCCAGACCTAGCAGGTGCTCCATGCCTACTGAGGGAGCCATACAGAAACACACTGAGGGATCAGTTGTCCTCAGAAGTCAAAACAGCCTGTGATACATGTTTTCAGCTGCACAGCACAGCCCCCCTCCCCTCCCCACCTGCACATCGTCTTTTAGGACCACACAAACAATCCAAATGGCTGGCTGTGGCCTCACACCCCACCAAGGTGACACCAGGGGCTCAGGAGGCTGCTGAGAACTGGTGTTTTTGGCATGGCCACGGGACAAGCAGCTCCTACCGGTGATGATGGCAGGCACTCCCCAGCCGATGGCATAGTAGAAACGCATGGCCCCAAAATTGACATTGCGAGCTTCGGTCTGCATGCGATAGATGTGGAGGCCCTGGACGAAGAGCCAGGCAAAGGTGGAAAGGAAGAAGCAGTGGAGGAGGATGGCAATCACTGTGCAAAGAAACTGGGGAAACAAAAACCATTCAGAGACAGTCCCACCACTAACTGCACCAGCCACACCTCCCCCCAGCCCCATAGTGTGCAGCCCACAGACCTGATTTTCAGTGTGGTTGATGCCCAAGAGGAAGAGCAGCTCAGAGAAGAAGAGAGTGACTGATATGTTGGAGTGAATGCCACGTGTGTTGGACTTGAGGCCTTTGAGGCAGGTCAGGAAGGAGAAGGTCAGCAGCAGGGCCACAAGGGAGAGAGACACCAAGGAGTAGGTGACAATTGCCAACGTCTCCAGGTCACCTTCTAGTTGCTGCAGCAGCAGAGAAACAAAGGCCAAAGGCAGTGTTACAGGGAGACACAGGAAGCTCTCAAACTCTGTTCGTGCCCCACACAGCCTGTTGCTGCATATCCTGGTGGCTAACAAACCCCCACTACTGCCCACAGCCCTGCAGGCTGAGGTTACCTCTCGGTGCGAGCTGTCCATCAGAACCCCAAAGGTGCCAAACTGGGAACACTGGCAGTGGACGTGCGTGGTGTTTCGGTACACAAGATCACAGTCCCTGGCTGTCCAGAAGCCCAATGGGTTTGTCCTGTGGCCACCAAAAAGCAGATAATATTCAGGGGAGAAGACATTGTGGTGTATGTGGAGGGAATTGCAAACAGCCCACTGGCGAGGCTTTTCTATCAGCACTCTCACAGCTGAAATGACAGACTCAGAGCACTGCTGGGACTCCACTGTGCCCTCCCAGCAGGAATTAATCCCCTGCAAGAGGGTGGAAGCCCCTATACCTCAATGCTCTCCATTCAGAGCTCAGGAGACTCTGGGAACTAGGAGCTGCCCATGGAAAGCAGCTCAGAGCAAGCAGCTTGTGGCACAGAACTGGGCCCAGTCATGTTCAACTCACGGGCTGGAGTGGTTCCACTGGACACAGAGAGGTTTGCTCCTGTTGGCCGTCTCCAGCAGGCGAAATTCCAGCACGAGTGGGGTGTCCAGGGGCCCCCGCAGGAAGGTGTGATTGCTGAACACAGACACACTCACAATGGGGGAATTCATCACAGGATTCTTGGGGAGCCTGCAAGGAACAACAGAGCTCTACCATCACCATACCTGGGGGCTGCAGCCCTCCCTGGGGCGTCCCAAGGCCCTGTGCTGACATCTTGGAAGGAACAGTTCTACTGAACCCACACTAAGGGGTCAGGAAACATGGAGCATAGTAATTCCATGGCAGGGACAGGCTGGGAACCAAACTGTGGCTACTGAACAGACTCTGTGGCTGCCAGTCCAGCCAGCCTCTTTCCATCACTGCTCACATAGGGTGAAGAGGAGGACGTACCTGACACTGCGACGATCCACCTGGTAGCGTGCAGGTAGCAGCCCCCCCAGCGTGCGGTACATGATGAGGATGATGACAGTGAGAGCAGGCTCAGGCTCTGGCAGTGCCTGCCTTGGGGAGGAGCTCTCCACAGTGTAGTTTCCTTCACCCCCAGGCACCGTGGGCACTGATGTGGGGACAGCTGAGGCACAGAAGGGGATGGTAAGAACAGGCAAGGCCAGCACGCAGCATTCCCCAAACGACGCTCACCTTCAGCTTTTGGGGGGCTCAGCACTGACAGTGGCAGCACAACGTGGGTGTGGGGGTCCCAGGCAGGCTGGCCACGGAAAAGGCTGCTGTGGTAGCGAGGGTAGCGCCGACGGATGTGTGAGTGGTTCTCCATGCGGTCGATGCTCAGCACTGCAGAAGAATGAGGGAGTGAGAAGCATCTCTAAGGCAGCCATCTGGAGAGCACACACTCCAGGTGGGTGATGCAGGCAAAGGGACTGCAGGAGCCACAGGGAAAGTTCTCCTATGTTTGGGCATGATGTGGGATTCAAGCATCCACAGCACTCCTTCCCAGTGCAGCCTCCTGCCCTGTTGTAGGGGTTCAGCCCCGCAGAACAGGGCGATGGAGGCGTGCTCTGCACAACCCCAGCCAGGCCCCACCACCAGCTGGCTCCTACTCACTGATGTTGGGGGTGACGACACCAACAGGGTTGAGGTAGGTGAGTTTCATGTTGCTGGCCAGCGTGCCCGAGTAGTCCCGCAGCTGCTCCATCAGGCTGGCACTGCCGTGCTCACTGTGAGGCAGCATGGCCCAGTGCTCCCGGTTCTCAGGCGCCAGCACAGAGCTGCCTGCACGCAACAGGTTCTGCATGGGAGAGACAGCAGAGCATGCAGTGAGCCCTTGGGACACAGCCTGACCGCTCACGGGCTGCTGGCACTGTGCCCTCTACCAAGTTTGCTGCACAAACACGGTAGTTTCCCTTACGATGGACACCCACCCATCAGCAAGCGTCATGCAAAGATGTCTTCTCTGCAGCCCTCCATTAGGGATTAAGACCCCTCTTTCGCTTTCCCTCCCCCACACTGAGCAAACCTGGTGCTCTATGCCTTTCCTCCTCCCTCTCGTGCTCCAGCCTTGGCCATGCAGGTGGCCTCCAGAGGTCTCACCTCTGTGGGTCAATGCCTGTGCAGTACTGAGGAGCCCAGAGCTCCTAAAGCAGTCTTGTGATATCCTCAGTCCCTACACAGACCCAGGTGGCTGACAGAGCAGAGCAGCATCAGAAGGCACTCTAATTTAAGGGAAGCTCTCACCTCATTGAAGTGGGCATCCTGCGTGGCTGTCAGGCCAAAGCCATGCTGCCGGCTTTCAAAGGCCATCAGGCGGGACAGCAGGCGGTAGGTGATGTGCACATCATTGCCAAAATAGTGGTCCATGTGGTCTGTCACTGCGCGGAGGCGGTGGGCCAACTTCTTGGCTTCAATCGTGTTGAGCTCAGTCTCATTCCTCTCCAAGCCCTCCAGCTGCCAGTGGGAAGAAAGGAGAGGATTAACTCATCAGCAGATTCCTCCCTGGAGGGCATTACAGTTCCAAGAGATCGGGATGTGGGGTGCTGCAAGTCCCACTGCAAGGCCCTTTCCTACGCTAAGAGCCATGGAGAGCTGAGCTCCTAGCTGTGAGCTCTAATTCCTACATCAGGGCTGCAGAAGTAAGGGGGGGATTACCAGCATGGAGAGTTCCTTGAAGGCAGGTGAAGTACAGTTGAAGAGATCTGGCTCCAGCCAGCCCTTCTCCTCATCACAGTGTCTGACAGCTGAACCTGAAACCAGGAGGAAGAGCAAATCAGAGGGTGCAGGACATGTGGCTCCCCAGCTGCAACTCCCAGCAGAACTCTGCACCAGTTAACCCCAAAGAGCAGCAGTGGTAAGCAACAGGAAAAGCCTGGTGCACCCCAGAGCCATCTTCCTGCTGTGCAGAACTGCAGCTGTTCCACCCTTGGTCTGCACCTTCTCTGTGAGCTGCTGTCATGAGCTGGGCTCTGAGCACACAGCCTGCATAGCACCAGACACCATTACACAGCAATGCAAGGGGGAGTGACCTGGTAAGGCTCTGGCTGGAAAAATCCCTGGTTCCTGGTGAGCTGTGCCTGTGTCCTTAGGGCACATATGATCCCAGTCTACAGAAGTCCAGGCAACTCCAGGCTCTCCCTGACTGGCAGACTGCAACGTCTGCTGAGGCCCTTCTATGTGTGGGAAAGCTGCTCCAGGAGTGCAACCGCAGGTGAACTTGCCCTGGAGATGGTGGTGCACTCCTAGAGGGTACAGCAGCCAGCACTGGGTACCAATCCCTGGTTGGTGCCCCAGCACTGTTGGACAGCAGCAGAGATACCAGAAGTGACAAGGGACCGGCTGTTAAGTACCACTCACACCAGGAGCATCACCATGCATGCTATTAGACACACGAAGTGGGGTGATCCCAGTACCCAAGACCCTCCTGAGGAAAGCGCTAGGGCAGGGGAGCTCACCCAAGCCCATGGTGTGAAGAAGGCAGCAGCACGCCCAGGGAGGGGTGAGGGAGCCTGCAGAAGATCCCAAGGCCCAGTGCCCATCACTATCCTCAGTTCCCAGCTGTCCATCTCAAATACCCTCTCCCCAGCAGCATCAGCACAGAGACCAATGCCACTGCAGGTACGAGCAAAGAGAATAAAGCAACACCTGTGCTGCTGGCCTTTCTTCCAGCACAGAACAGGACTGTGCCGGTATCTGTAGCCTGGCTCAGCTGTAGATCTGGGCAGGATCTGACCCTGGGATGCCTGCACTTCGCCTGCCAGCCAGATAGCAGGACCTTGTGCTGAGCTTTGTGCATCAGCTCTGCCCTTGCTCTCTCACACCAAGCATCTCCCTCCTTCCAGCCCACAGCAGCTCCTTCCCCTCCCAGCCTAAGCAAGCAGGTGCCCACCAGGACAGCCAGCACATGTCCCAGCCATGGAGCAGAGCACAGTAGCCTTCCGTGCCACCCAGAGCCCATGCTGCAGGACAGTGGGTAGCAGGGACTGCATGCAGTTACAGCCAGCTCAGTGCTGTTAGTGTGCTGGGAGCAGGGAAGCGGTGCGTAGGAGCGGTGAGGCCAGGCAAAGCATTGAGGAGATACTCGGTGGTTCCAGAAGCAGCGGGAAAAGTGCAGGGGTGTGCAGGGTGCCAGGCAGGGAGCAGGGAAGGAAAACCATGTGGCGCAGCCCTTACAGCAGGGAAGGAAGGAGGTGGGAACAACCTTACCTGCACCCCTCAAACCTGAGCACGGATGGCGAGAGAACCAGGGAGAGAAGCGACAACAGTTAGGAGCCGAACCTGCCTCTTCCCAGGGCGAACGGCTGGAGAAGGACAGGGTTTGTATTGTCCCCTGGGGCTCGCGCTGCCCTGCAGTCCCACACACCCTGCTCACACCTCTGCCATCAACCAGGACGGCCTTCTCCAAGTGGGGCTGTGACTTCCACCCAAGGAACTCACCGAGCGGCACGCCATGCCCTGCTCCCCGCACAGCGCTCAGAAGGGGCCCAGCTGCGCAGCACCAGGTGCTACGTGTGCCCAGCTGTAGTGTCAGGCCTGACCCCAGCCTGGCTGAAACTGAGAGGTGACAGAGAGACCTGGGGATGGAGGCTGGGTGACAGCACCAACCCTACAGGGGCTCCCAGCCCTGCACCAGCCCCCTCTGCTCGCCCTCAGCTTGGTGCTTCCTTCTCCATTTGCTATCTCTCAGCCCTCCAGACCAGCTAAATGGGACTGAGACAGCTTGGGGTGACCTTGCTGGGGCTGCGACAGCTCTTGCACAGCAGTGAGATTCTCCCAACCCCATGGCACCCCTCACTCACCCAAGGAGCCTTTGGGACACAGCACCACAGCCGAGAAGCCGAACTTGGTCTGAGGCCACCACACGCCTGCTTTCAGGCTTTTGGGACATCCATCATAGAGCACTGCAGAGACAAGCACCCCAAGGACCAGTCACAGTGGGCAGCTCACACCAAGCCCCACGGTGCCGGTGCCATGCCACCTCCCCACTCACCCTTGCAGCCACTGGGTGTCACCTCAGCGAAGGGGCTGTCACAGCTGTTGCACTGGCGGCCGATGACTCCAGGCCTGCAGTGGCATCTGCCAGTCTCCTTGTCACAGGAGCGTGAGGAGGAGCCCACTGGGTAGCAGTCACAAGGCAGGCAGGTGTCGCTGCCTTTGGGGCGGTAGTGGAAGTCCTGCAGGGAGATGGGGATGGCCATCAGACAGCCCATGGGGAGAGCAGGAGCCTGGGAGCCATGTGAGTGGGAGCTGAAAAGGGTCTTGCTCTCCTCTCTGGGTGCTCATCAGGGACTCATCACAGAGATCCTCGTTTGCAAGCATCCTACTGTCCCTACTGTCACCTTGCTGGGCCAGAAGGGCTGCAGACAGGAGGTGAGCAAGGAACAGGCACAGAAAGCAGCACCTCAGCAGCTGCCAGCCCTGAGGAGTGGACAAGAATCATCAAGGACAAAGAGGGCTCCAGGGATGCAGGTGAGTCACGGCCCCTCACCTTGCAGTGGCACTGCCCGTTGGTTTTATTGCAGTCAGGGTCAAAGCCCTTGCTCACATCGCAGTTGCATGGTCCACAGGAGGGGTTCCCCCACCAGCCCTTCGGACACTGCTGGTCCATCCTAGGAGAGAAACACCTCCAGTGTTACACCAACCCAATTTCCTGGGCCTTCTGCCACAGCCCGCCTGCCCAGCAGCTTCAAGGAGCAGGGTAGCAGCAAGGTGTCACACAGCTGGGATGGGAGGACAGCACAGAGCCAGGCACTGGAGGCCCTGCCGTGTGCCACACATCTCACCTGTGCTCGCAGTACTGCCCGAAAAAGTTCCCTCCGCACTCACACACGTAGCCCAGAGGTGAGCCCGGCCTGCGGCGACACACTGACTTGTTCTTGCAGGGGTTGAGGTGACATGCATCCACACATTCTCCCCCATAGTACCCTAAGGTGTTGACAGAGAGCAGAACATGAAGAAAGCACCTTTTCTCAGGAGGGGTCAGAGCACCCCGCAGTGGATCTCAGGAGGGATTCTGCCCTCCACCAAAGCTAATACATGTCTGGCAGGGATTTCTAGGCACACAACTAGCCCAAGGGAAGGGCAGGCTGTGGGAGTAACAGGGCAGAGAAGTCTTCTCACTCTAAGTGAGAAGAGCAATGGGGTGGCAGAGTGCTGCATGCCCTACCTGGCTGGCAGACACAGGAGTAGCTCTGCCACTCATCCTTGCAGATGCTGTTGGCTGGGCAGGGGCTGGAGTCGCAAGGGCTGGGCACGCTGCAGCCAGCCTCCACCCGCAGGGCATGGCTGGGCTTGGGCAGCACGGTCCCAGTGATGCTGTCACCCAGTCGCACCCCCTGAAACACAGGAAAAAAGTTGAAGAGCCAGGAAAAACACAGAACGCTTCAGTCTGCCCAGCCCCTACAAACCCCAGAGCAGGCACCCTTCCCATCATCCCTGCCACACTGACTAAAGGCTGCCCCCGCAGCACCTCCAACTCCCAAATGCTCAGAGGGAGCACATCTCCAGCAGGACGGACACTGGCAACAGCTGCTAGCCCACGTTTCCACGTTTCCCATCAGTCACCACAACAGATCCCTGGACAAGGAAGGCTCAAAGCAGTGGACTCACCTGTATGCAGCCCCGCAGCCCATTCTGCACCTCGCCAGAGCTGAGGACTCCACCCACATGCAGGTGTTTCACCTTCAGGCCATGCAGTTCATTTCCTACAACCACTGTGTCCTGCAGAATGTACAGAGGGGTAACATGGTGCAACTGCCATCAGACCTGAGGGTGTAGGCGAAGCTTCCCCCACAGTTCCTATCCCAGAGCCAGGGTGTCATGCAGCATTCACCTGGTAGAGCCCAAAATCCAGCATGATGGTGATGACGTAGCGTGAGTCCCGCCCGCTGCGGACATCCCGCAGCTCCAGCTGGAGGTCGTGCCATCGCCCGTCGTTCAGCTGCAGCTGGTCCAGCACAAGGCTGGTGCTGCGCCCTGAGCCCCGGCTCACCATGAAGGAGAGCAGGCCTCCAGACAGCTGCAGAGAGAGAACAGCAATGGCAGCAGTGAGCAAGATCCTGATCCACTTTGGTGCCTCCAACCAACCCTCCCCAAGAGCTCTGAGCACAGGGAGGGAAACCCAGTCCTCAGCGTGGCCCTACCTGGCACAGCAGGGTGGTGTACTGGCCAGCATGGGCCTGCAGAAGCACGCCGTCCATCTGGCGGGTCCGAAACGCCAGCCCCAAGTACCATGGCACTGAGATCTTCATGTCTGCCTTGAAGTCCCAGCTCAGGACACTGTTGCCCTGGAAATAGTGGGCATGGTGCATGGCTGGAAAGGAAAGCGGAGATGAGGAGAAGGGATGGGGACCACCCATCTGCCCTGAGGCCTTTCCTCGTGCAACTCCATTTTCCAGGCACTGGTGATTCTAGAGCAGCAGATGCAGTGATGACAGAGCCAGCTCATCTCACCTGTACCCCACCCTGCGTTGCTGCGTGCATCCCCCTGTGCACGCCCAGCAGCTCACTCACCATGGCGGCAGTCCTTGCCCCCGAAGCCCACAGGACAGAGGCAGGAATAGGTCCCCCAGCTGACCGAGCAGGTGCCGCCGTTCTTACAGGGGCTGGAGTCACAGAAGCTGTGCTTGGCGTGGCAGCCTGAAGGTACCCAAATCACCCACATCAGCTTCAACCCACCTGTCACCTCCCTCCAGCCCACAGGGCAGGCACTGCTGGCACCCAGCCCTTCCCTGCTGCTGGTGCAGGGAGATCTGGGGCTGCTCCCAGGGCGGGCAGAGGCACGGGTACCTGCAGTGGTTCCGTTGTTGGCAATGTAGGAGGCCAGGTCGATGCGTTTGTTGTCAATGTACAGGTCTCTCATGCATCCTACAAAATCCCGGTGAGAGACAGGGAAGTTTTCTGGCAGGTTAGGGACTCCTCCAAGGAGCAAGGGACCTGTGAGGTCCAAGGACCTGCGAGGAAAGAAGCCCTGTGAACTCTAGCTGGCCAAGCTGGGAAGTTGACATCCAGTCAAGACATCCCAGGTGTGAAGGACAGGCTTCACTGGGGACACAGGTGCCCTGCTCCTGTCCCCACTGCAGGTCACCCCAGTGAGGAACTCACTTCTTGGAGCTAGTCTGCACTCCTTCTGCAGCACACGAGTAGTTCCCAATCTCACTGCCAAACTGCAGGGCCACAGAGGCATCGCATTCATCCACTGTCAGGATGGCCACCTTGTCCTTGGAAGGGCCCTGAACCACTCCCAGGGCACTGAGCTTGGGCTGAAAGCAAAGACACAGTGTCAGCAGCACATGTCCCCCCAAGATCCAAACACCCCACAGCTCACCTTACAGCAAGAAAAGGACAGGGAGCCTGGCACCACTGCACTCACTGAGCACAGCAAGCCGTTTGAGGTGGGTACAGATGGCCTCAGGGGACAAAGAGCTGGTGCACAGTTGGGCACGATACCTTGTTGTAGTAACGGAGCTGCAGCGTGTGCCACTGCCCATCACTCACACCCCCAGGCAGGTACGGGCTCACCACTGTGCTGGACTCCCCTGCAGGGACAGAGATAAATGCTGCAGGAAGCTGAACATGCAGAGCTGATGTGATCAATAGGACAATCAACACCCATCCAAGAGGGTCCTCAACTCCAAATCAACCCGTGGCCAGGCAGGAGGTGAATTCAAGGTGACCAGCAGCTGCAGGAACCCCCCTCTTTGCAGCTCCCATGGCCCAAATCCCACAGTAGGTAGGGCCAAGCCTACCTGTGGAGTACTTCAGCTGGACCTGCCCCTGGATGATCTCCACCGCCAAGAAGTCGTGCCGCTCGTTCAGGCGCCCATTGTACAGCAGGAGGCCGCCAGGCTCCACCGTGCTGAACCTGGGCAGGGAATCAGTGGGAACACTGGGTGCGTGCAGGGAGCATGCGGCAGCACCCAGCATGGGGATGGGAAGAGAGGACAGGAGGTCCGGAGGGCCACCAGCAGAGGAGAGAGAGAACTCACGAGAGGGAGAGGGTGAGGTGGAAACGCTGGCGTAGGCCCCGGAACATGACAAAGGAGCGGGGTGGGAAGGAGCGCGTGGACAGCTCGCAGAAGGGGGTCTCGAAGCCGCCCGCTGGGCACTGGCAGCGGAAGCCCCCGTCGGCGCCATTGGTGCAGGTGCCCCCGTTGCGGCACACGCCGGGCTGGCAGCGCCCTGAGCGGCTGTCCACCTCACAGTTCTCACCTGTGAGAGACAGAATGGGGAGTGTGGGACGTGTGCCCTCAGCTGCTCCTCACCCACGGCACCAGGAGCTCCCTAGCCCTGCAGGTGGGCGCTGGCACTTGGGCCAAGTAGAGAGGAACCCAGCCGGGTGAGGACACCGACCACCTTGAACCTTGCTCACCTCCAGTGGAGGGCTGGGAACTCCTCCCCGCTTCCTCAGTGCCCACAGCTGACCTCAGGGCCAGCCCACCAGGTTTACCTGGCCTCTCTTCAGCTGGCTCTGCTCACCCAAAGGCCCTGGCGAGGTTCACAGCAGCGCAGTAACCAATTGCTCAGCCCTACGCCCCAGGCCTGGTTCCCATTGCTTGCTCACACACAAGGAGGAGGATGCGGAGACAGCATGAAGTGACAGTGAAATGAGCTCATTAACCCTTCTGCTAATGGCTGTTCACGCTTCAAATGCCAGGGGTTAATTACCACTGACTCCGCTTATCTCACCAGGAGCCGAGCAGCACTGAGGCAACCATCTGCTGCCGCACTCCCCTGCCTCCCTTGTAGCCACAGGCCACCTTCTCTCACCCCATGCTGACAGTGGCTGGGCACAGGTCTCCATGGCCTGGTGGGGCCTAGTGTGGCTGCGAGGCACTGGGGGGGAGTCCCAGGGGCCAGGATGGATCCTGCCCAGTGAGACAGAGGGCCCTCCCTGTCCAAGCTCAGGGGGAAGGCTGAAGCTTCCCATCGTGTTAGTGTGGCACTGGCTTAAAACTGCTTTGGATGGTCCTGGAGCCCATGGGAGGGGGACAGCTGGGGAGCCCCTGGCTGGCACTCACCACTGAAGTGCTGGCGGCACACACAGGTGTAGCCGCCCTCCTTGTGCGTGCAGGTCCCTCCATGCAGGCAGGGGTTGGAATAGCACAGATTGATCTCCGTTTCGCAGTAGTCGCCAGTGAAGCCCTGCGGGCAGCGGCACCTCAGGCCAGTAATGGGGTGGATGGGGCGGAACAGAGTGGACGGGGAGGTGATGAAGGGCGCAGAGCTGTCAAACTTGAGGACAGAGATACACTTCATGTAGTTCTGGCAGGGCTCCCGCAGGCAGACGTTATCATCAAAGGGCAGCACCTCCAGCATGGAGGCTCCCGTCAGCGCCATGCGCTTCATGTACAGCTGCTCCTGCAGCTCCTCCGAGCTGAAGTAGTGCCCACCCCGCGGTGCCAGGGCCGAGAAGCTGACGTTGAGCACTGTGCCACCCACGTCCGTGTCGTTCTGGATGTTGAAGATGAAGACATCCTCCTTGGGCGTCGCAAGCACAGTGGCCACCCCTTCCAGGAAGGTGGCCAGCAGCGGGGAGAGGAAGCGCTCCTGCCACATGTTCTCCAGGCGCACTGTGATGCTGTTGGCCAGCATGTCCTCTGTGATGATGATCACCCGCAGAACACACTGGGCTGTCACGCTGTGGATGCCGTCTGAGGGACAGAACAGAGATGTGCTGCAGGTCTCCTCCCTCCTGGCTCAGTGTATGAATACAGTGTGCTGCATTCTTGGCTAAGAAACCTTGAAGTTGTAGCCCAAGGAGTAACCTGGGTGCTACCTGCACCAGGCTCTCCTCTGAGATAACTGCCAGGTTCCTTCCTCATTCTGGATCTGGGCAGCCGACTGAGCTCTCACAACAAGGATGCTGCTGAGCAGCAGGCAGAAGGCAGCCCCAGCAGGAGGTTGGACAAACACTGGAGCCAGTGCCAGCACCCGGGGTGCTTTCCTCCCCCACTGCCCCCCTCTGTGCTGCCCTTACCCACACTCTTCCTGCCATCTCTTTCCGCTCTCCTCTAGGGCCTCCAAGGCTTTTGTGCTGGTCTCCCTGCTTCCCCTGTCTCAGCATCTGCTCCACATCCCTTCTTCTCCAGGCCCACCTCCGGTTTGTTTAATTCTCTTTCATCTATATTTTCCTTGGAAACCATCTCCCCGCCCCTCAGGGCCTCACACCACGTGAACCACCTCCAAGGCAGCACAATGCGCCCTCCTTTGTGGCCCCAGAAACATCTACTGAGGCCCACCAGGAACCCCACTAACCTGGCAAAAGACAGCAACCCATCTCCCGGGTCATTCACATCATTCCAACACCATCAGCCCCACACATCAGCAGCGCAGGGTGATCACCCATGACTCCATCTCCCACTCTACATTCACCAAGCCCCAAACTCAGTGTTCCTTTGGAAACTCTGCTCTCCATCATCATCACCACTCCGAGACACAATTTGAACTAGCATTTCTCAGCAGGAACACCTTCTATAAGGTTCACCTCGCAGCCAAGGCCACCTCTTGTCAGCTCCATGCAAGAGGAAGCAGATGGTTGGAAGAATGACCCTCTGTAAATGAAAGGGGGATAAAAAGAAGAAAACAAAAAGCTACCAAAAGAAAACCCAAAGCTGGCTGGAGGCACTGACCCCCATGGGAAGTATTTTAATCACGGATGCTTAGCCTTCCTGATTAAATCCTGTGGCTGGAGAGCTGGTGCCTGGTGAATATTCATGCAGCAGTAAGAGGTACCCCAAAACATGCCTGCAGGACAAGGAGAAAGACCTGAGGCTCTGATCCCAGTGCTGGGCAGTGCCAGGTCAGCACAGCTGCAATTCCCAGAGTGACATCTAACAGCTTCAAAAGCAGCACAGCCAGGGCCAGACCCCATCGCCCCTGTCCTCCTCACAGCTCCCAAGCCTCCTGTGCAGCACTCACCCGAGGGACTTTGGTGTCCTGTCACCAACAGGGAGCACTCAGGCTTTCGACCACTCCTCCATCCTACAGGCCAAGAGGCCACTGGAGGCCATTATGTGAGCCCCACTGCCACGTCTGGTTGCCATCAGTATGGCATGGCCAAGCCTCACTAAAACCCTACATGGCTTCTGCAGAACTCTCTCTCAGAAGTAAATCATAATTCCCGAGACAGCGCTATGAATGTCGTTCTCCCAGCATCGATAAAGACAGGGACTGAAGTATAATAACCAAGACACCAGACCCACTCCCTAACCAGGAACAGAAACCCACATTTCTCATCCCAAGTCACGGTCAGCTCCTCCGGCTATAGGGGACCTAACAGGGAGGAGGTTCCTGAGACAGGGCTCCTGAGGAGAGAAGCGATACAAGTTGCAAAAGGGAGAGGCAGCCCTGGGACTCGGGCCTGACTTGAGAAGAACGCCGAGCCGCTCAGCCCCCGGAATGAGGGCGGCTCGGGGCCAGCAGCCATTTCCAGCACGCACGGCGCCCACGTGGCTGCGAGGAGCTGTCCGTGGTGCTGAGCCCGGTGGGTCCCCCAGAAAGGCGCTGGTTTGCGGTGGCCGCCCTGTCCCCGCGAGCCCCCAAGCGCAGCGGCACCCAGCCACGAGCTCGTTGCCTTCCCTCAAGAGGAACGAGCTGGGTTGGGGCAGACAATGCAGCCAGCCCTGGAGCTGCACGGCTACGGCGCCGGGGGCGGACGGGGCTGTCGCTGGAAGCCTGAACAATGAAGAAGGGAGCAACAAGCCAGCTCTCCGCAGCTCTGTCAGAGCCAACAAAGGCCTGCTTCCCACTGCCTCGCTGTGTTCCCCCCCCTCTCTCCCCCCCACTGCACGGCTCTTCCCCCTCCATTCTCCCCTCTGCTAGTGCACCTCTCCTATTCTCCCATCCTGCTAGAAGATGACGACACACTAATTGCAGGGGCCCTCTTGCTGCCAGGCAGCTCAGCGCAGGACTTTGCAATGTGATTTTCTCCTGCCTTTGTGAGGGGTTAAGTGTGCAAGGAGGCTGGGCTTGCAGAAACACACTGGGAAAGAAGCTGAAAAGGTCAAAACCAGCCCCCACCTCCAGCAACCAGCATGCGTGTGTGTGTGGGGCCAACCAGCCCTGCAGTTACAATTAGTCCCCAAAGAGACTAATTCCACCGATGGCTAGAGCTGGCCATGCCCTGAACAGGTCTGCTAGAGCCATCACTCCATCTTTTGAAATAATTTTTCCTCCTGCTGAATAAGCTGGATAGAAAGGGGGTGGGAAGGGTGTCAGCTGGTAGTCAGGGGAGAATTGCAATTTAAAGCACAGTTCTCAGGCGTGCTTTGTGATTCACTGTTTGGGCCCTCCAAAGAGGGCTCCTGCCCTCCCTTCCCCAGAGCTGCTCCTTGTTTCAGCACTGGATGGATGGATGCCTCCATTTCAGATGATGCATCCACAAGCAAAGAAAGGCTTGCAGTGCCAGCAAAGCTCAGGCAGCTCCACACACAGACACTGCCTCACATTCAGACAAGTCTTGGGTTGATCTGTGCCCCATCCCCTCCTAGCGAGAGGTGACCGTTATGCTTCCCCTAACCACTCCAGGGAGCCACCACCAGCATCTGCATTTGGATACTCCAGCAACACAATGGGAGTTTTAAACACCTCTCTCCAAAGTCCATTACAGTCATTATATGCAATGCGAAGTTGACTTCAGAACACAGACCCCAAAATTTAGAAGCCACAGGCATCAATAGATGTCATGGCCAGAACCCAGACCTGAATTGTTTGCTTAATGGTACCCTCCAGCAGTCCAGCCCATCCCTCTCCAGTGCAGCTAGGAAATGCATCCTTTCCTGGCGAGGAGAACTCGCTTGGGGCTCAGAGTAGCGTGGCCAGCTTGGCCACCCCAGGAACACACAGTTTGCTTGGCCAGCACCCCAGGGCATACATCACTGATTCACTGGTGACAGCATCTCCAAAGGTGTCTTGCTGGCAGCTAGATGAGATCCTCACAGCTGAGTAACGATGCTTTGTTCTTTCACACCACCAGTGATCTCAGCCCCTTTGCAAAATGCTCTCCTACAGCATGCAACCCTTTTCAAGATTCCCAGACCCCTCAGCATTTCCCGATTTGACGTAACTCCCCATCCAAACCTTGTTGCCAGTCCCAGCCCACACAGATTCACAATGGGCTGCCATGCAAAGAGGGACTGTGCAAAGCCCCCCAGGGGATAACACCCCAAATCATGCATTTAAAGGTTTGCACGCCTACCTGTGACAGTCACCAGCATGGAAGCCACGAGTGGACGGTTGTTGTCCAGCTTACGGCTCAGCCTCAGCTCCCCACTCGACTGATTTACAATCAACAAGTGCAGTTCATTTCCCCGTTCAAAGGTGTAGAAGAGACGGTCAGACACATCTGGATCATACGCTGGAACCTTCCCTATGACTCCGGAGGGAAAGGTATTGGATTTATTGGACACATAGTTATTGAATAGGATCTGGAAGTTCTTGAGAACAGGGCTGTTGTCATTCTGGTCAATGAGTTTGATGTGCACCGTGGCTCTGCTGACCAAAGGGGCAGAGGTGGCCTGCACTACAATCACATACTCTGGTTTTGTCTCATAATCCAGGTCTATCAAAGCCGTGAGCTCTCCAGAGAAGATGTCCATCTGGAATATCTCAGGGATGTTGCCTTCCACAATTTGATACATTATCTGGGCGTTGGGTCCCTCATCCGGGTCAATGGCTGTGATTTGAGCCACAACAGAGCCTACAATGCTGTTCTCTTTTACCAAGACCTCAAACTCCTCAGCTGGAAAGACGGGGGCATTGTCGTTCACATCCTGAATGGTCACTTGGATATGGACAGGAGTTCGCTGAGCAGGGATGCCCCTGTCCACAGCATATGCAGTCAACTCATAGACCGGGACATTCTCCCGGTCCAGCCTGCGGACAGTGCGAATGATCCCTGAGGTGGGTTCTATGGTGAAGTCTCCATCCCCATCCTCCCCGTTCTGGAAGGTGTACTGTACTCTCCCATTGGTGTGGGCATCCCGGTCGGTGGCAGAGATCTGGAGCACGCTGGTGAAAGGAGGTGCGTCCTCAGAGATCACGCCCTGGTAATGAGTGCTAACAAACTGGGGCGCATTATCATTAACATCATTCACCATGATTTCAACATAGGTAGTGTCTGCTTTCTGGGGGATCCCGTTGTCTTTGGCTGTGATAGCCAACGTGTAGGTGACCTGGTCCTCATAATCCAGCTCTGCCTGGAGAGTGATGGCCCCCGAGTCCGGATCAATGCGAAACTGAGGGACATTGTCTTCTAGGTAGTACGTGATGCGAGCGTTTTCCCCCACGTCATCATCTGTGGCACTGATCACCACCACAGTGCTGCCCACGGGCCGGTCCTCATTGATGCTCACAGAGTAGTGCGCACTCTGGAATACCGGCCTGTGCGTGTTGGCATCAGTGATGTTGATGTGCACGTGACAGTTGTCCCGCAGCGTGCGGTCGGAGGCCGTCACAGTGAGCACGTAGCGCCGCTCCTGCTTGTAGTCCAGCGGCAGGGACAGAGTGATGATCCCCACTCCACCCTGCGTGCTGATAGCAAAGCGGTTCCGCGTGTTGCCTCCTGTGATCTGGTAAGTGATGGCACTGTTCACGTCCCGATCGATTGCCATGACACTAAGGACGCTGGTCCCCACAGCCGCATCCTCATTCAGGCGAATAAAGTACTCCTTCTGGGTGAACTCAGGGCGATTGTCGTTGACATCCATGACTGTGATGGTGACGCTGGCAGAGGCAGATAATGATGGAGAGCCGTGATCACGAGCCTCCACCCCAAAAAAATAGTGCTCTACCAACTCCCGGTCCAAAGGCCCGCTGACCGTGATCCATCCTGTGGCACTGTTCACCACAAAGGGTGTGTCGGCCGAGACCCCGGTCAGCTTGTACTCCAGACGTGCATTCTCGCCATAGTCTGCGTCCACAGCCTGGATGTGGATGACGGAATGGCCAAGAGGCGCGTTCTCCAGGACGGAGATTTGGAAAGGGGTGCTGACAAAGATGGGGGCATGGTCGTTGATGTCCACCACCTGGATGCTGGCCATGCCGGTGTTGTTGGAGAGCGGCGGGCGGCCCGCATCCTGCGCCCGGATCCTCAGGGCATACTCGCGCTCCACCTCAAAATCCAGCGGGGCAACCACCTGGATCTCCCCAGTGACACTGTCGATAGAGAACTGGCCCCGGCTGTTCCCACTGATGATGTTGTAGTGGACGAGTGCGTTGTTGTCCTTGTCCAAATCGGTGGCGGTGACGCGCAAGATTTCGGTGTGTGGCCGTATGTCCTCCCTCACCTGGACGATGTAGCGCTTCTCACTGAACTGCGGCGTGTTATCGTTCTCATCGAGCACTGTGATGTACACCTTGACGGTGGCAGAGCGAGGTCCCGGTTCCCTGCCCTGATCGTTGGCTTCCACCACTAAGGAGTACCTCTCCATCTTCTCCCTGTCCACCGGCCCGCTGGTGGTGATGAGCCCAGAGCGCGGGTCGATCTCGAAGACGGCGTGGGCTGCCCTCTCGTTGACGAAGCGGTAGCGGATGTTGGCGTTGGGTGGTGAGTCGACATCGGTGGCACGCAACTGCAAGATGGGGTAACCCTCCTCCACATTCTCTCGGATGGTCTCCCGGTACTCGCCCTGCTCGAACACCGGGTCGTGGTCGTTGCGGTCGGCCACGGCGATGGCCACCATGGTGGTGGCAGACAGCCGGGGCGCCCCGTGGTCAGCGGCCGTCACTCGGAAGTAGTGCAGCTCCATGCTCTCGCGGTCGAGGGCTTGGGTGGTGGTAATGAGCCCGGCGTGAGGGTCGATGCTGAAGAGCTCCAGCGAGCGGCTGTTCATCAGCGCGTCCATGGAGTACACCAGCCGCCCCGCCTCGCCCCCGTCGGGGTCCTGCGCCGCCACCGCTACCACGGCCGTGCCCGCGGGCTGGTTCTCGGCCACCTCCGCCTGGTAGTTGTACTGCGGGAACAGCGGGTGCCGGTTGGGGGCCGCCCGACGCCCCCTCCGCGGTCTCGGCTGGGCGGCGCGGGGCGGGCAGCGCGGCGGGGAGCGGCGGCGCGGAGCCGCGGGCGGCCCCGGGGGAAGGGCGGCCGCCCCAAAGCGCGGCGCGGCGGCGGGACGGCAGCCCCC